>NW_026606582.1:777500-997500 GCF_029890125.1 Rhinichthys klamathensis goyatoka
CTAATAGCTGGCCCTATTCTGGACCAGGTCTGGTTGCCAGAACTCGGGCCACATATGGCCCATGGCATAGCCATATCTCAGCCAAATGTATGACTATAGCTGGCCCTATTCTGGTCCTTTGTAGGACCAAACAATTCCCAGACAGCAACAGTGTTGACCCAGATCCGGCCCACATCTGGGCCGTGTGGAATCCACGTGTACAAGAAGTGGGCCGGATCTGGGCTGACACTATGTTGCTGTCTGGGTTGATTCATGTCAGCCTCAACTAAACCATGATCTAGCCACTTTATATACACCCTGCTCAGCTGAAAAATGTCTGAAACACAACAGTATTCTTAACAAATGTTTATTTTTTCACATTTAAACAAAACAATTTACAAAAAAACAAACAAACAAAAAACTTCTTGAATGTCAAGCTCTTGAATGTCAGCTCTTGAACAAGTCTTTTCCATACCGTGGCTTTACTCCGGTCTTTTGTTCTTGAACCTGAAACAAACACAAAAGAGAACATTATTGAAAAAATATTTATATAAATTATTAATAATATAGAAAGCACACACACACACCAAACAAAAACAATCATAAATGAATAAGACTACAAGGTCTGTGTACGTTTTGATAAGTTTGTTTTTCAGTTTAAAATGAAATAAGCAGAAACAAGAAAATGTTTGTTTTTTTTAATAAACAAAAATATAAGATTTTGACTATATTTTCATTTTTTGGTTCACAGCTGAAATCTTGTTTTTTTCATTTCTTCTTATTTAATTTCAAAATGAAAGACAAACTATCAAAACCCAAAAACCCACTTGCTCATTTGTTACATAATTTATCAAACAAAAATTAACAAATTGCATAAATAATGAGTGATACCACAACAAAATCCACAATGGATTAGAAATGCAAACACACACACAAAAACATAGGCTAAATTTGATGTCAAATGTTTAGGAGGTCCAAATCTAATCTCTCTTTTACTCACCATGGCTAACTTACATTTAGGCTACTTGCTAAAAAATACAGTCAAGCTGTTTTTCAAAACTTTAAACTGCCAGTGTGTAATATACATGATAATAACATGTAATCGCTGTAATGATGTAAGTTAGCATAATTGCAAAAAATGTATAGGCTATTTCTTAAATGTTAAAATTTTTTTGTATGTGTTACAAATACTGATTTTTATCTCTCTGTGTCTCTGCATATTTGAAATTTTAAGAAGGCTTTGTCGTGATATGTTGTTTATATAACACAAATTAGCATTAAAAATTATCGAACTTAAAATTTTATAATCTCTATAGAAGATATAAATATCATAAGGGCACAAAATTGTTAAAATCCTCAATCAATAGAATATAAACAAAAGTTATCAATATCCTTATGATATTTATATTTTTGTGTGATGTTTCAGGTGCCAATTGCTGCTATACATTTTAGTATGTTAATCCATCAGTGTATGTGACTTAAATTGAAATGGCTGTGATATAAAAATAAAGATGTCTGATGTCATTTAACGTTAAATGTAATCGACGAACATTTAGTCAACTTCTACATTTTAACTAACAGCTACAATTATACATTGTGGCACTGGCACATCTTTAACATTTCACTTTCCGACTATACAAACTCATACTAACTCTAAAATTAAAAATTATCACTTACCAAACTTCGCTCGCTTTGAGGTGAGAAGTCCGCAACCGTTAGTGAAATGCAGTCGAGTGCATCAGTGCGCGAGAGACAATCAAACAATTCAAGTTCTATTGTAAATTTAAAATGTATGGTGTTTCATATTTTAAATTATTATTAGGCTAATTAAACATTGTTAATAAGCCCATGGTGCAAACAGGAATAGGGGAAACAGCTGTGTTTATGAAAATATTATCAATTATAAAATATCTGAAATTACATTTTAACTGTGGGATAAGTCTGGCCAGACATATGTGGGCCACATTTCTATATTTTACGTGTGAGACAAATAATCACTGGCCCATATCCTGTTTGCCGCCTAAAAAACGGTTCAATCTGCCCATAACCGGGCTATGTTCGGTTCACATGCCTCATGCCAGTGCCGACTGAATGCCGTACCGGCTTCATGTCAAATCTGGGCCAGAATTCTTTGCTACCTGGGAGCAGCTATACAGTCAGCAAACAAATTTGGCCAAGATTTGGCATGTGTTTGGCAAAGCTGGCATTCATCCGGCACTGGCATACAGCATGTGGGCCAAACATGGCCCGGGTTTGGCAGAGATGGCACTAGATTTAAGACGGCACCCAAGACCTGGGCCAGATTTCAAATGGAGTATTTGGCCCAGATGTCAAATATAGATATGTGGGCCATATATGTATGGCCGATCTTGAGCCACATTTAAAATCATTTAAAAATATTTTTGAGTAAAATCCCAATTTCCCATACAGAAAAGTAATATATTCACAAATATGTGAAACACTGTAAAATATATTGAAATACATTTTGAAAATATATTTTTAAAATGCATAACATGTTATTGTTAAATAACATGTTAACATTTTCACTGTAAAATATATTTTACAGTGTTTCACATATATGTGAATATATTACTTTTCTGTATGGGAAAACATTGGGATTTTACTCAAAAATATTTTTAAATGATTTTAAATGTGGCTCAAGATCGGCCATACATATATGGCCCACATATCTATATTTGACATCTGGGCCAAATACTCCATTTGATATCTGGCCCATGTCTTGGGTGCCGTCTTAAATCCAGTGCCATCTCTGCCAAACCCGGGCCATGTTTGGCCCACATGCTGTATGCCAGTGCCGGATGAATGCCAGCTGTGCCAGACACATGCCAAATCTGGGCCAGAATTCTTTGCTACCTGGGCACTTAGTATGATTTATAAGCTGTTTTCCCCAAAATGTAAATTTGTCTCCATAATGTATAGGGTTTACCAGGTTAAAACAGTCATATTGTGAAATAGTATTACAAGTTAAAATATGTGTTGAAAATAAAATGTAATGTATTCCTATGATATTTGAACATTATCTAACATAATATATTAAAATTGGTATTTATATTGAAATAAAATTTCACAATATTGCTGTTTTTTGCTGTATTTAAAAAGATTAAATTTATTTAATTGACTCATTTAGAAAAAAAAGTATTCAATAGTGTTTCTTTAGTTTTAGTAAAAGCTCTACGATATATAATCAGTGTTTTTTCAAAATTACATCTATACAATCATCTCATACATTATGGTTTATGAAACAGCTTTAGCTTTAGTTTGATAAATAGCTTCATAACCACTGTCCTGCCATCTATGAAATTACATATCATGCTGTGATATGACAGACTAATATAAGCAGACACTTTGATTGGCAAGCCTCCTACAGAAGGACAGGGGTGCAGTTCCCTTGGGCACATGAATAGTTTTTCATTTCTCCAGTAGGTGGCAGCATCACATCTCAGGAAATGACATGCGGCACACTGCAGCAAAGTCGTTTGACCAGGATATCAAAACAAGACCAGGCTAATGCACTGAGATTAAATCATCTGTGGGAGGCTTTTGAAGTTGGTCTGTTGTTGAGATCACAATCATGTGACCCAATAGGACAGGACAGTTTGCAGGGGAGGCAGATGCGTATGCGATTGCAGGAGTGGAAAACACATAAACAGATTGAGGGAATGAAAATGAGGATTGAACCTCAATAATGCATGGAAACTGTCTCACAAATTCTCCGTTTCTCACAGTCATGTTCTGGAATGCATCTGTGTTTACGTGTTGTTTACCACGACTCTGACATTAAAGTGTTTGGACGCCCGTGATGCAGGGCCATCTCATCAGACCAGCCAAACATCGGGCACTGAAAACATAAACATCAGAGAGATGAATAGGCTAATCCAGGATCAGAAGAGATGCTCATTGTTTAATTTATTGTAATTTATTGCAGTTGTCTATGAAGCAATAAAAAAGGAGAGCTCATTTTGATTCCACTGTATTTCACAATAGCTCTCAGATTCAGAGAGGCATGAATAATCATTTAAAGAGGCTGAGAGACTGATGAAATTCAAGCTTTTAGCACCTAAAGTATGGTGTTTCATTTGTGCCAAAAAATTGACTGCTTTGTACAAGACAATGAGTCTACTGTTTTTGCCTTTGTTTTATTAGTGTTGTCCTTTCTGTCATTTGCTTGTCTTGTCCACTTGTATCGTGCATTAAGCTCTGTTTTGTGCTTCATAAGTTTCTGCTCTCAGTGACCGTTTTGCAACGGTATGCAAACCCTATATATCCAGGTAAACCAATAGCATGTTTCACTAAAAGTTTTAGAAAACTCATTTTGTAGGGTACAAAGGGGCTAAAGGCACACCTTGAAAAAATCCTAATATGTTTGCATTGAACAAAACATTTTGTGTGAAAGTGAAATAAAAGTTTTTATTTGGTTTAAAAATAGTATAACTGTATGAGATGGGAAGGTGGGCCTTTTACTTAGACACACGGGGTAAAACCATGCATGAGGCAAAAGACACAGTGTTGATTCAAATACGTTAGCTGAAATACTGTTTTTAATCATTTCTAAGTTTATACTTGTTCAAAACAATTAATTTAGTAAAGTTTATACTATTTTAGTTTGTTTATTTTGATAAATAAAAGAATACATTTTTGTTAAATGAATATACTGTCATTAAAATATGTTTGTAGCAAAGTTAGAAGTTGTGGGAAGAAGAAGGCGGGAACCGGCGAACATTTAAAAACTTCAATAAATAAAATAAACAAACAACAAAACGAAAGTAAAGACAGCAGCCCCTGACGGATGACTGCTGTCACATATAATAAAACACAACATTAAATAAAACAGTCCAGGCCTGGTCCTCTCTCGATCTTCACCGTCGTCACTCCTCCTTTATGCTTTCGCACCTCCGTGAGAGATACGAGAACAGTGCGTCGCGCAGGGATTATTGTGTCTTTCGTCCCGACAGCAGGGGCGTGTTTTACCACAAATACCATACTTTTACATATTCTTTCATTAATGAAAAACTGTTGCTTTATTTACATTGAACAAAACTTAAAATCATTAAGACCTTTGTCTCAAAATATAGTCAATAATTTATCGATTCTCATGCTACATAAATCTACAACATATCAAATTAGCGCAGAATCAACTCTGCGTTGCTGTCTGCGAATGCGTCAAGGATCAGACAAATTTCCACGTGCATCATCAGAAGCGGTTAAGGAAAGTGCTGAGCTGAATGTCTGCCATCTAGTGGTTTGAAAAGAGAGTAAAGTTAAAAGCTATTTTACCCCGCCTTTAACTCCATACTAAACAAGCACTTCAAAGGTACAGTCGCTGCATTTATCGGTAACACTTTAGAATACTGTATCTTACTTACTGCAAGGTAATTCTTCATTAACTACTTTTTCACTGCTGTTAACTACTAAGGAAGATGTGTTAACTAATCAGTATGTAATAGAATTTTATGATTGTGTTAAGTTACAGTTAGTTAATCAATAACTAATTAATTCTGTCATACCTCCTGAAGAACTACTACTAATTAAGGTTCAAGAAAAATAACTAAGAAGTAACTAATGAACAGTCATACAAAACGTCTCAGGTTACGACTGTAACCTATGTTCCCTGAGAACAGGGAACGAGACACTGCGTCGAATGATGCTTTGGGGAACGCCTCAGGCGTGACAGGTGTCTGAAATCACAATCAAATCACGTCAATCACATTGACCGGCGACAGCCCATCAATCATTAATGTGAATGATTAACATGCGACCTGGAAGTATAAAAGGGCGCCTTGCAAACATGACAATATCCTTTCGTCTGAAGGGACTGTTCGGTAGGCGGGCCCCGAGGCATGACAAGGAGATGCATTGTCTTGTTCCCTGTTCTCAGGGAATATAGGTTACAGTCGTAACCTGAGACGTTCCCTTTCGAAAGGGAACTCGCACTGCGTCGAATGATGCTTTGGGGAATGATATACCCACGCCGCCATGCTAAGGGAAGTGCACGCCCATTGTCAGTGACAATTGTCCAAACCAGCAAATTCAAATGAAATGCTAGAACCACTCACCCTCGGCTGTCAGTGACAGCATTCCCTACGGTCATAGCCCAAGCTATAAGCCTCACAGGAAAACCTCCATAAACATAGTTAAATGAAAGGCCTACCTGGGCCTGCTCAAAGGCCTAGGACCACAACTTCAATTAGAAGGGGTCCCTTCTAGGGAATGTGGCTAGGGAACCCGAAGGAACCCCAGCCAATCACTATTCAGGGGAACGTACTCACCCCGAAATGCCACCAGGACGGCCTGACCTGGCGTCAGTTACATAGACACTTAGTCTGGCCACTTCCTGTCTGTCCGAAGACAGAGCCTCTGGACACTTGCCTTTAGGTAAGGCATCCAACCCGAGGGACTGCGAAGCTGGCAGTGAACCACTCGGCCCGGATCTCAGAGACGGGATATACCGGAGAGTATGACTCAGCAAGTGCTTTCCAACCCTTGCCAGCGAGGGGAGTTTCTCTACTCGATCCATGGATCTACCCAGTGTTTGTGTTTCAAAACACTGAGGAGGCCTGTGAAGGCCTAAGGGCTGATCTAACTGGGAGGCCTCACGAGAGGCCTACGACGGTCTGACCAGACTAAGGAGTATGTTTAGGAGTACTCATAGTGACCCTCGGTGAGGGGAGCACATGGTCCGCCTGGTAGGCAAACCAGGCTGTAGGCAGGAAAGAGGTTCCCGGGAGGGAACCAGTAGCAGAGAATGAACACTTTAGTCGAGCCAGGGCACAAGCTCGTCTTCAGCAGCTGCCTGATAAGGCCAGCTGAAATGATAGCAAGAGGCCACTAGCTTCCTGAACCCAGCACCGCTTAGGAAACCACTAACAGGGAGGTCTGGAGAGGCCCACTACCTGATAACCACAGAATGTGGGAAACTCACCCTCAGGGAGGCCTGGTGAGGCCTACTACCTGACAGTTCCCATTCAGGGAGGCCTGGTGAGGCCTACTACCCGATAACCACAGTCAGTGGGAGCTCGCCTTCAGGGAGGCCTGGTGGGGCCTACTACCTGATAATCACAGCATGAGGGAAATCACCTTCAGGGAGGCCTGGTGAGGCCTACTACCTGACAGCCACAATATCTGGGAGCTCACATTCAGGGAGGCCTGGTGAGGCCTACTACCTGAGAGTCACAGCATGTGGGAACTCACCTTCAGGGAGGCCCGGTGAGGCCAACTACCCGATCGTAAGTCAGGCTAGCTGTCCAGTTGCCTGTCCTTGGGCTTGCCTCCAGGGAGGCCTGGTAAGGCCTACTACCTGATAGCCAGCGTAAGTGGGAATTCGCCTTCAGGGAGGCCTAGAGGGGCCTACTACCTGACCACCACAGTATGTGGGGAACTTACTTTCAGGGATTTGGCAATGGTCTTAGAAGGCCTTTCAAGGGCTCCCTTCGAGCCCCTTGAGTCAGTTTTTGAGAAATTTCTGTCTTTCAAGACCATTTTTCTGTTGGCTATTTCTTCCCTCAAAAGAGTCGGAGACCTTCAGGCCCTTTCGGTTTCTCCCACCTGTCTTGAATTTGCACCTGGTATGGTCAAGGCATTCTTATACCCTAAACAGGGATACGTCCCTAAGGTGCCAACCAATATTCCGAGGCCTATTGTACTGCAGGCTTTCTATCCTCCTCCGTTTGCCTCTTCGGACCAGGAAAAACTGAATCTCTTGTGTTCAGTGCGAGCACTGGACACTTATGTCCACAGAGCTGCCCCGTGGAGAAAATCTGATCAGTTGTTTGTCTGCTTTGGATCACCTAAGAAAGGTCTTCCAGCCTCCAAACAGACTATTAGCAAGGGGATAGTCGAGGCTATCTCTCTTGCGTATGAGTCCTCTGGCCAGCCGTGCCCTTTGGTGGTCAGAGCTCATTCTACTAGAAGTATGGTGGCCTCTAAAGCCTTATTATCAGGGGTCTCCCTTCAGGAGGTTTGTGATGCGGCAGGCTGGTCCTCACCGCTCACATTTGTGAGGTTTTATAGCCTGGACCTGGATGCTGCCCCAGGGTCCCAGGTGCTTCTTACTTAGTTTGCCGACAGATTTGTCATCTGGCATTTTGTAAGTATGAGGTATTGGGTATTCTCGTTCCCAAAGCATCATCGATGCATCGCGAGTTCCCTCGAAAGGTAACGTCTCAGGTTACGTCTGTAACCCTAGTTCCCTGAGAAGGGAACGAGACGATGCGTCGCCCTGCCATACTTCCTGCATCCCTGCGATCGACTTTGCTTCGGCTCTAGAAGCTAACGCGAGTAACGCACCGGATGTGCTTTTATATCTTCCTGGTCATGACGTCACCCGCCCGTGACGCTCATTCATTCCATTGGACTAGTTGACATACGTGCTTCAGACGTAAACGCGCGAGGCGTTCCCAAAGCGTCATCGACGCATCGTCTCGTTCCCTTCTCAGGGAACTAGGGTTACAGACGTAACCATGAGACGTTCTTCAGGAGGTATGACATAATTCATTAGTTATTGATTAACTAACTGTTACTTAACACAATCATAAAATTCTATTACATACTGATTAGTTAAAACATCTTTCTTAGTAGTTAACAGCAGTGAAGTAGTTAATGAAGAATTACCTACTAGTTCTTTAATAATTCCATATTAGTTATGCAGTAAGTAAGATACAGTATTCTAAAGTGTCACCCATTTATCATTGCTGTTGCATTCTTGCATTGATTCTGGTGTATTCTTTGGCCCTCGAGGACAAACCTAAAACTCTCTACTAAACTAGATCTTTACATTTTCTGAAGAAATTGTGGAGCTCTACGTGCTTGTTAAGTTGTGATCACATTTACTGTTGTTCGACGAATTTTCACAGTCATTTTATACAAAAGTACATTTAATTCGAAACCATGCGATCAAGAATTTTGCGTGAGGGCAAAGTATTTCCCCTACCTGATGTTGACCAACAGGAAGCTATTTGGTTTATTAATGACTAATATTAATATTTGGTTTATTAGTGACTATGTGAATTGTGCTGCATACATCATTACACTATTGACAATTTTCATAAGCACAATTTTGTTAATTTGACTGCCCTTTAGTGTATTGCTATGTGGTTAATCTGGTTGCCATTTATCAGGACAGACTGATCTCATGAAATGGCGTATGTATGACACGCCAATTCGTATTTCCATTTTTGGCGTGCTATCAACACGCATAATCGCTTTTCAGCGTGTTTATCAACGCCTTTGACTTAACGTTATATTACTGTATTATGTATATATAAATATATGACCTACCCCAACCCCGTCCCTAAACCTACCCGTCACTGGGGTTAATACCATTTATGAGTCTTCTCCTACCATCCTAGGAAAAGAAATATCGCTCCACAGATGTAGATATAGATTTTGCTTCGTTTCGCTCGGACATTTAACGGCGTACGCATACACGCGGAATCACTCGGACATTTAATGGCGTAGACATACACGCAAAAGATTTCGGCGTGGACATACACGCGGATAGCTCAAAATGCGTATAGATAACACGCCACTTGAATTGAAAGTGGCGTGTATGTTTACGCAAAGTCATGATGTCATGTTGATCAGGATGACAGACTAGTATAAGGTGAGGGTTGTAGGCGGGGTTTGTGCTCAACTAGCTTTGCTTAACTGATTTGTGCTCAAAGTACACTGTGTATTATTAGCTATGTGTTGCTTGGTGTTAATGTGTTATTAACTGATTGCTAGGATGTTCTGGGTGATGGCTAGGGCGTTGTGTAGTTAGTCAGGTACAGTATTCTGACTAGTTGTCAGCACATAGTGCCTAGGGTATTGTGCCTGCATGGTCACTAGCGCACTACTATGCAGTTACAAAGGCCTTGTAAGAGCATTATTATGTGTTGCTAATGTGTTCATAGGTGGTAGGGTGCTGATGCAATTGAGGGGTTGTAAGTGCATTGGTGCATGATTTATACATGTGTACATATTATGTGTTCCTTGCAAAGTCTTCTAGGGTTGTTAACATATTGCTGTTGAATTGTGTTCAGGGGCTTTGCTGCGGTGTTGCTACAGTAGGCGATTTCTAGGGTGTATGGATGTTTGCTAGGTAGTAGCAACTCCCAAGTCTCTATGATCTGTCTGGTTTGTAATGTCTGTTTTATCATTCATAGGTGGATGATAGAACACAATAGATCACCTCTCCTCAACAAGCTGCATAATATGATATATCACTCCTATCCTGATGAACAAATATTGTGGCAAGTCATATGGTGTAGTTTTATACTTAGCGTGACAGGTAAATCACTAGCCCTAAATATTTGCAGTCATAATAATGAGCTAATGAATGTATCTTTCTATATGCATCAGTGCAGTGTCGCGGATATCCTTTATATTCATTCTACCACAGTCTAAATGTTGTTGTTGTGGTTGTGTGTGTGTGTGTGTGTGTGTGTGTGTGTGTGTGTGGGTGTGTGTGTGTGTGCGAATTATTTTATGATTAATTCTTTTTTTGCTGGTTTCAGCAGATGTCTCTGTCATTTGTCACTCACGTTTGAGGTGTCAGCACTAACCTAAATGGATATTGATTTCTTATACTTTTTTTCCCCGGCGCTGTCAGGCTTCTTTTCAGTGTAAGAAGAAGAAAAATATGTGACATTTCAGTCAGGACTAAATAGACTGCAGTGCACTGAAACACATCTGTCCCGCCAGTGTCTCATAGATCTCAAACTAAGGTCTGAAAAAGCGTGTCAGTTTGACTGACTGGACCCAGAATCACATGACCCCCTAATATTTCAAACAGCTTTATTGTGTTCACGGTGATCATGGGGTTTGTGATAGCAGCAGCACGAATTAATGATTTTTACTGAGACCAACTGTAATTTGTCCGGCTGGACTGACCATCATACTGGAGCTCTGCTTTGCTGTGCAGGAAGCATGAAATGATTAGTGTCTAAACACTGCAGTCTAATAGACCTTAATTCACATTTTAATGCACATAGGAAATGGCACGATTGAAGTAGATTCTGAAATGGGAAGTGGAGATTTTAAATGAATTTATTAGGTTTTATGAAAATGCAAAAAAAATAAAAAATTTAAGTCTGCAGGTCCGCCAGGATGAAGACGAATGAGATACGAATTAGCCGCCGATAGTTACAAATTTCTATGAGATTGTATAGGTCTACCTCTAACCCCTAAAGCTAACCATCAGCGAGGATTAAACAGATCCTACGAAATAAATAAGATTGGATGAACTGATACAAATTAGCTGCCAATTTGCCAATTGTTTTAAAATAATAATGAATTGCCATGGGTGAGTTGTTGTTACCTATTATCATCAGTCCTATTGTAATTATTGACAGTGGAAACCAACGTTGTAGCAACTATTAGCCTGATCACATATAAGCCCCGTTCAGACTCTCAGTTTTGTGTTTGAAAGCATGAAATCCCCCCCTCCCTTCAGAGCGTCTCCAAAGCAAACAAAAGTGTTAAACTACCTCATGTCATAATGATGAACATAACTTAAAGAGCTCTGACCTGTACCACCTGACTGCTGCAGGTTCATTTCGGCATTGATAATGTTGACATTGAAACGCATAAAGTTGAGTCACAAAACGCTCCGAGGATAATGTCAAGGGTTTCCATCTCTTCCAGATTGCAGTGTATGGTGTGAACGCAGGATAAGCTTATTGTTTTGGTTCAGGAGGAACTGTAAAAGATGACTGCTTTGTCTACAACTCAGCATAGCATGAAACAGACTGACGACATGTGATGTCTGCGCAAGCAGGTGCGCGGGGATACAAATGCATTACACTGACAGGCAGTAAGAACATCCAATCATTGCATTCGGACCGGATGCAATGTTTGGATGAACATTTTATGGTCCTACGCCTTCCACAGACAATATATTTATATATATACATTACATATTAATACATTAGTCCCTTACTAAGATGATTGCTATGAGGATGTGAAGAGACTTTCATCTCTTAATTGTTTCTGGAACAAATCACCTACCCTGCCTTAAATTATAGGGGACATAACCTGACATATTTTATTACAGTAACACAAATTTAATTAGTTAATAACCAATAAAATCTTCAAGAAAACTCTCTGTTGCTCTGTTCAAAGATGTTTAGTGAGAGTAGGCTACATTATGTTGTTTTTTTAACACAAGAACACGTCAAGAGTGGACGCCTCCTTACACTATTTGAAAGAGGTCATATACAATAATATGATTTCAAAGCATAACTGCTGTGATATTTTGGCGTAAAAACAATTAACCAGGGTTCCACCATACTTTTCCAATTTTACACTACTGGTGAAAACTATGCCTTAACAAATGAAAAATTATGGACGAAATTCTCTGGCAAATGATAATTTCTGCATTCCCTGGTTATGTCATTGACACGACCCCCCTTGAGTAGCCTATCGTCACGAGTCAGTCTCTTTTCCTAATATACCCACGTGTTCTTAAACAGAACACATGGGAGATGTGTTTTTAAAAGTTGAACTGTTTTTAACTTGACACAGTTGACAGCGCGTCTTTACAGTCGCAAAGGACACGACTTAACAGCCAGCCGTCAGTCTGACGCATATGTGCATGTGTCCGCCAATTAAAAACAGAGCAACAACACGTCCCGCGAGAACGCCCTCCAGAACACGGGTCATTCTTCTATCGAGCCGCTGAAGGGTGTCCATCCATCCATCCTCTTACAGTCCGTAACCATGACAACAGCCCCGGATGGTGGCGCGCGAGGCTAGACAGGTGTTGGGTTGCGCAGAGGAGAGACACCCACGCGATCGCTCCATACTTTCCCATGTATCCTTCCTTCATCTTCTGTCCGCGAGGATCTCTATCGGGAATCACCATGGTGCATCATTCTGGATCCATACAGTCCTTCAAGCAGCAGAAGGGTCAGTGTGAGCGCTGTTTTTGCGGGGGTTTCTGTGTGTGTGTGTGTGTGATAACGTGTTTCGGGGAAAGTGCGGCTGTGGGCTTCTGCACTTCATGTCCCGTTTTGGAGATGCTTTCGTGATATGATCAACTTCACGATTAAGTGTTTGGCGCATATACTGGATGCCACTGCAATATAATATCGTGAATAGAATAGGCTCGATCACGAGTGAGACAATTATTTTAGCTTTTTCGCATTTAGATCTCATGGATTTGAATGTTTATGACATAGGAGAAGTTTTCATATTCATATACTGTATAATATGTCATATGAAAGTATATTTTGATTGTCCTTGTTTGATCCCATAATTGTAAGGATATACAATTTTATCAGTATATTAATAGATCAGGGATATCTCTCTGTTTTGATATCATAGCTACTCATATGTTCAACAACAACAAGCTCTAATGTAGGCTAACTAATTTATTTTTGGCATTTGAGTTTTGTTTGCATTTGAATGGATGTTGGTCCACTCTTGTTCTCATAGCTGCAGTTTTGGTGATCAGAAACATGAGGCAGAATATGAATAAAATAACAAAAACACAGTAAGTGGTATATTTTGACTCTGTGTTCAGAGAAAACACGTTCCATTGATTTTCCCTGATCTTGTTTAATGGGGTCGCCACACACACTAAGTGGTCATCTGCCTATTAAATCACACTGCGTTAAAAAAATCGCTGTTCTCAGGAAGATTCTGACTAAATTGATGTGATTACAGCGAGATAGACAAAAAAAGAGCCAATTGTGCAGGTTTTAGTAGCTCTCCATGGGATGAAAAGGAAAACAACTTTAGAGCATGCTGTGATATTAGAGGCATACATTGCACTTTGTTTTGATAAAGTGCATTTGATTCTTGTATAGAAGATATTAGATACAGTAACATGAACAGATATGATTACAGTTCTCAGAGTGAGGTCAGTGTAAACAAAAACATTTCATGAGTAATATTACAAGATGTTATTATAGAGACTGAAATGAGAGATTGAAAGGGTCAAAAGACTGTAAGAAAGAACTGCATTGTCACTTAGTAACTAGTAGTCTGTGTATTTGAGTGTAAATTGTTCAGATTGTTATTTTTGCATCAATTCTATGCAGCATTTTAGCTTAGAGAACCAAAATCCACCCAGAATATGGTACAATAAGGTTCATTAAGTTAACATTATGTATTAACTAACATGAACTAAACATGAGCAATACATTTGTTACTGTATTTGTTAATCTTTGTTAATAAAAATAAAGCTGTTCATTGTTTGTTCATGTTAGTTCACATTGCATTAACTAATGTTAGCAGGATTTTAATAAAGTATTAGTAAATGTTGAAATTAACATTAAAGCTGCAGTCCGTAACTTTTTTGGGTTAAAAATTATCCAAAATAAATTGTTGAGCAAGTACATAACCAGCCAGTGTTTTAAACTCTCTGCTTGCCTTCGCTCGATTCAAAACTGTAAGCTTGTAATAATGTTTTTAATTCCAGTGGTACTGGATTTCCGCGGGAGATTCGAGCATGTCTTTGCGTCATTACGTCACATCTGTACACACACATCTGTACACATAAAGAAGGAGTCTCGGCTAGTAGGCTATATTGCGTGAGGATGTTGGAGGTGTAGATTTATGGCCTTTTCTCACAGCACTTGATATAATTAAACTTATTAATTTGATGGCGGATCCAGAACGGTTCAAACGACAATCACCAGTGACAACTGGAGACTCACCCACTGTAAAATGCAAAAGACTTTGGAGTTGCTACAGAAAAAAAGAGACCGCAACGGACCCATGCAAAAACAAGGATAATATCGGAAGGGCATTAAATGTAGTCATACAATGCTGATATTGAACATTAACAATTTGAGAACAAAGTATAATTTGCACGGTTTGACATATGATATGATAAGCGATTGTTAGATTTAATCAGCGCGATTTACTGCAATGCTTTTTTCCCTTATTTGGTCAGAACAAAAGTTGATGTTTCTTACTAGTTCAGATGACATTTTCCGGTAAAAATTCTTGTGTTGGTCATACTTCCAAAATAATAATCTGTGATTCTGAATGCCAGTATCCACACCGGCGCGGCGACTGACAGCTGCACACTCTCCTCAAAACATTGGATTCATCCGCGCTGTGCCGTGCCGAGGCACAACCCACGTAAAGCTGATAATTCCGCCAATAACTGCAATTGCAGATTTCGAACAGAGATGGCGACAAAGAGGAAAAACTATGGACTGCAGCTTTAACAAAGATTAATAATAAATGCTGTATAAGTGGAGTTCATTATTAGTTCATGCTAACTAATGTAGTCAGCTAATGTAAACTAATGAACCTTATTGTAAAGTGTTACCCAGAATATTACCTTTTTTCTGTCCCTGTTAGCAGTGGACGATACAATTTACAATGAATATCTCAACCTTCTCAAAAGTTTTGGTCATATACACTTTTTAATGTAAATGTAATTTATAAACAATTAAAAATAATAATAATGATAACAATTATACTACTACCAATAACAACAAGAGGAAGTAGAAGTAGAAGGAAAGTTTTTCAACATCTAATGTATGTGACCATATCACACATATGAAGAATTTACTTTTTTTCTTTATACTACCAGGAAAAGTATTTATCCAAATAAATAATAATGGAAAAGTTACTATTATTACCGTTCTGTTTTTTTTTTTTTTGGACCACTAAATATAATTACTAGATCTAAAATCCCAGTTAATCCAGATATTATGCAATAATTCCCGAGGTAATTCACTCATCCTGATTAATTTTCTACAGGTTTGCTGACGGCAGAAATGTGCTGGAAAGCTTTATAGGGCTATACTAGTAACTGAGACTGGCAGGACTAAAGAGGAGGAGGGTCAGTTCCACACCGCATCTTCTTTACAAGCGCTTCCTCATTTTCTCTCTGAATGTCATGTGATTGGCTACAGTGTGACGGCATTTCTTGTACATCCCAATACAGCAAAATTAGCTCAACCAATGTCACGAGTTTAAAGCAAGGCCAACCAATAAATGCAAAAAGGAACATTTTCTCTCATTATTTCAAGCAATTTCCTTCTGTGCCACTGTAATAACACATTTCCCCTTGAAACATAATGACAGTGGCATGCATTTATAGAGCCACTTCACATCCTCACTAGCTAGACTTGACTCTGTCACGGTCATTAGCTATCGATCTAAGAGCGAATATACAGATTATCGCAAGCATTAAAGCTTTTTAATGACTCACAGTTAATTATTTAGGACTCGTGCTCATGCCAGGACAGAGGTAAAGCTATTGACAGCTCTTTCTTCAGGTATTCGAGAAAAACACATCCATGTGCAATTTCTTTTTATTACAGTAAGCAGTCATTTAGCAAATGATTTTATCCAAGGCAACTTCCAGTACACTTATTACATTGGCATTCTCCCTGGAGCAAAGGCTTGCAATCCATGGAGGTCTCCACAAACCTAAACTGGTGTCAGTATAGTCCAACAGTGAACATGTGGAGCCGCACCAACGACCTTTACGATCACTTTACAGACTTATACGAATATTATAAGATTGATAATATGGATACCATAAGAGTTTATTAGGACCATAAATGGACCAGGCTGCACACTCACACTTCAAGTTTTACTACAGAAATCCGCATTTTTTGTCTCAAATGACAGACAGTGCAACACTGTGCAAATTGATTGATCTGGGGTGTGTTTCCCATTCAACGACATAACTAGCTGCCTTACTACCATCGTTCAATGCATCGTTGGAGAAATGAACTCGCTAGTCACGACATTTCAAACGGTGTTGATTAAACAACTTGGAACTGTTGTTATTGACGTCATTAAGGGCTGGAGTAATATTCTTCTAATTCATTTGTTCAAGATTTGAATGAATGTCTGATTATTGCCGTAAATAACAGTGGCGGCTCATATGGGGAGGCAAGGGAGGCACAGCCTACCCCAAATTTTGAGGGGATAGAGAAAGGGAGGGGGAGGCAAATCCATAGCTGGAGACTTGTGTCTCCTTTGGTAAAAAAAAATTTAGCCAATCACCATCGAGTGTTTAGCTTTCAGCGATTCGGAGTGTTGAGAAAAGTAACATGGCTGAACTGCTACCGCTGATGTACTTACTACGTATGGAGAGTAGAGATATTGAATATTTGATAGCAAACAAATTTATCAAACTATCATTTGAACAACAACTAAATTAAAAATGAAAGACCTATAACTGTACGGTAAGCTAATATATAGGCTAGGAGTCAGCTTCACTAAACGGCCAAATGTGCTCTTTTAAAACGGACATTTAAAGGACATCCCAGAAGGGTGATGGGCTAGGTGAATCATATTATATTTGTTATCTTGCTGTATATGTGTCGTTTTCTGTAAATTTTCCGTCTAAAAGTGACCAAAAAAGACGTTTTAAAGCATTTTTAAAAATCCTTGGGAGGGGATCCGACCGCTAAAACATTGTGTGCCTCTATTTTAAAACCCACTAGCGGCCAATGGTAAATAACAAACATGGCTACAAATCAGGACTACTTCACTATTTTGTTCCCCGTTGTTTTGCTTTATTTTCAGATTTTTGATTCAAAGTCTCACTCTTCAATCATTCTCTGAGGTTCCGCTGGGATTCTACAGCACTCTTTACAAACGGCACTTTCATTCTAAAAGATGTAAAATAAATATTTTATATATAAATGGATTGTCAGATATAGATTGTAGGCATACTAGATGTCCCATCATTACCAACATAGTTCAACAATTAAGAGTTTCCCAAAACAAAACATTCGCAAATGGAATGCAAAGTTGTGTGGTTAAACTATTATCACTATACATGATAAAAATATGATTAATAAATTGATTAGAAAGGCTGGTTCGGTTATTGGCCTTAATCACTTGAGGTCGTTGTGGAAAAGAGAACAATGGCAAATAGGGGTGTAATGGTACATGTATTCGCATTGAACCGGTTCGGTTCGAGGCTTCCGGTTCGGTACGCATACAAACCGAACGATTCCTTGGACCATTTTTCCTGCCGACAAAATTCGCGCTGGCGCGATCACCACAATGTTGCGCGACATCAAATGGCAAGCGTAATGAAAGCGGAACGAAACTGCGCCACTCATTATGTGCTTCACGGATCGTTTATCAGTTCGGACCAGGCAGCAACATCTGTGCAGCGCGAGCCGATCTCGATCAAGCGACACTGTTACAACACAGCGCTAAGAGATCCAGTAAAGAAAACATTTGAATTCGCCACAGAAGTAATAACATCGCTGCGAGATCTAGTGAGAAGCATTCACATTTCTCCGTTATTATCCGTAGATCTCTATTAGATCAAACAGCGCTGACGTGGACACCAGGAGTTAAATATTGTGCCGTGAATGAACTAGTAATAAACTAGTTTACGTCCACAGACCAGCAACACTCACCATGGATTAAATATAGTAACACTAAATGTAAGCAGTTTGGCTGGAATAGTGAAATGCTTTTTCAAGTACTTCAAAACTAAAATATTATATAAATAAATATATGAAGAGTTCAGATACAAAAGCCTCTAAGTGCCATTTGAAATTTTCTTCTAGAATGATCATTTTTATGAAGCTTGTATATTTAAGTTCAGTAATTTCACTCAAATGACAATAAATAGGTAATCTTCATTGCCATTTGTGAAATTACTGAACTTATATACAAGCTTGATAAAAATGATCATTCTAGAAGAAAATTTCAAATGGCTTTTGCATCTGAACTCTTCATATATTTAAATGTTATTTTTAATGTGATGACCAAAACATTTGTTCATCCTTCAAAGATGACACCCATTTATAAACCTGAAAGTTTCAAGATGTAGGAAAACTCACACTTATTTAAAAAATGTTTTTTCTTTTAGCAAATAGGACATTTCTCTGGCATTTCTTATTTTTTGCTGTATCGAAAATGTACCGAACCGTGACTTTAAAACCGAGGTACGTACCGAACCGGGATTTTTGTGTACCGTTACACCCCTGATGGCAAAATTAAAAATGATTCTGTCTTTCAAAGGTCATCCACTACACTGTAGTGGACTTAAAAGTTAAT
This sequence comes from Rhinichthys klamathensis goyatoka, assembly GCF_029890125.1. Taxonomy (NCBI): domain Eukaryota; kingdom Metazoa; phylum Chordata; class Actinopteri; order Cypriniformes; family Leuciscidae; genus Rhinichthys; species Rhinichthys klamathensis. The sequence continues at coordinate 796,482 of NW_026606582.1, forward strand.
TTAGTGGAAGATTAGTGATGCCTCTGTTCTACAGAGCGATCTAGAAGGTCTTTTATTCCTACTGCAGTTAGGTTATTTAATGAAGTTGTGTGATTATTTGTATGCTGACTGTTGTTGTTTTTTAATGTTCAATTGTCTATTTGTGTTGTTTCTAATATGCAATGGTGGCAAATGAGTTTCCGCTTACGGGGATTAATACAGTTTTCTAATCTTTTACAGTTAAAGTAGTTAGAAGCATAGCTCTTTGTTAGTTTGACATCTGAACTTAAACAGATCATGCTCTTGAGCAAAAAAAGCAAGATCATAGTTTGCTTACAATGCTTTTGGAAACGTGTGGTTGCAGCTGGTCTGTGCCGCACTATCAGTGCAAGCAAACAGCTCTGTTCAGTTTTGTCCAGTAGGTCAAACAGATATTGGTGTGCCGTTGAGATTTGGGGTGATTGGTTTCCCAGTACAACTATTAACTAAATAAATCTGACTGTATGACTTAAGGAAGGGCAAAGCTAAATAGATTAGAGCTATTGAAATTAGCACGTTAACACATGCACATTATCATGGTTTGACAATTTTAAACATTCAATTCTGACATGTTTTTCAGCTCGGTTGGAATAGGGCAGAACCTTTGCATGCAATTTGTCTAGGGTCATTCCACTGACGTACACATCACAAACACACAAAAATATATATTTTATATTATAAATATATAACCATTTTATACATGTCAGTGATCAAGGCCTGTTTCATACATACTTTCATTAACCACTTTCACACATGCAGTCTTTACTGGTGAATTACAGATAAATTGCAATTTACAGGTCATACTATTGCTACTATTGTGTACAATAGTACCTATTATGTGTCTAGTGTTTTTAAGAGCAAAAACACGTTCGGTGTGTCACTCAAATTGTCACTTCTCAAAGCGCTTCTCTTCTTTTGGGTGGTTATCTAAAGGTTATTTCCGATGATTGACATCACAGAGTTTATCTGTGTTTTGGTACGGATGTATGAATGGTATCATACTGGTAATTCATGAGTTCACACTTACAAAAAGTCAGATAGAGTAAAGATTATGTGTATTTGGCCTGCTGTCCGAGCTTGAAATTTGGCCCAAGAGTGAGTAGTCGAAAACAGCAGAAAAACTGTTGAGAAACATATGAGTCAGCTATGTATATTTCTGTCAGGGCTATTATCGTCAAAGATGATTGACAAGTAGCATACAGTTAGGATTGGCGGTATAGTTCTGTTCTGGGCAAGAACTCCCTGCACATCTATGTAGCCTAGCATGGATAAGAGCAGGAGCGCAGCGATACCCCCCCTTAGAGTAAACAGAACAGAACTAACATGAATGTATTGCAGATGTCAATAATGTTCAATAATTTAATGTACAACATAATTCAAGAAAAATCTGATTCGAAGAGGAATATCAGAAGAGCCCTGACTGGCGAGAGGAGGAGCTGGGGATGGAGGAGGGTAATGAGCTCCTGAGAAACACGATAAAGCTGCTGATAATACTGAATGGGCCTTATATATAGAGATGATGTGGTAGGCGTTGTATTCCTATAGGTAGACGTGGATCATCTGAGAGTCAGCTGATGCGAGCTTGACTAACGTTGCCAGATCTGACGCTACGCTTGATATAGGCCTCCTCGTGTGCTGATTGGGTAGATCATTTGAACGTGTTCCTCCTGAACTTTGTTAAAGGTGCAAGAAGTGATCTGGAAAAGGCAAACTTTAGCCTGCTAGCATTGAAAGCAAACAATTCAACCCAGAGACAACGTTATTTGATCACATCATATGTCATTCACCGATGAGAAAACTTTACAGTACAGTGAGGGGAGAATCAGAAGCGCTTGGTTTTAGTATGTGAACTCCAGTTGAGAAGTTGACCTGTTGACATAAAGGAAATAATTCACTGTATTTCAGCTTTATTCATATGCAATTTCAGGACATATAGCGGCAACACAGTCAAATCTCACTGAATTATCTGCATAGGGCAAACTCATCGTTACATAGAACTGTACTGTACTGTCAGATATTCAAACAACAAAATCTTCTGGGGGCAATGAAACTTTTGTGAAAATTATAAAAAATGCTGGCAGTGGGTGGCAACTAGAGGGCTGCATTGGGATTGAGTCCCGCCGGGTCCCGCGGGACCCAACGCAAATCTCGCGGGAGCGGGCGGTTTTAACTTTGCTGCGGGCGGGAATGGGCGGTTAAAAAAAACAGCTGCGGGATCGGGAGATAGCCTAGCGACATGATGGAGATGTCAATGATGTGGAAAAGAACCTTAAACGAGGTATTTACAGCACAAAACCTAAGCAAGGCAAGTCTGACATTTGGACTACTATTCATCTTCCTGATCAGTGCGTCAGAATACATGCAGGCCAGGGAAACGAAACAAACAACCCTATGAATCTCTTTAATAACAGCAATACAAATACGTGTTTTTTCCTGCGGGACGGGAGAAGACACAAAGTCAATGCATCTCTATTATTGTGCGGGAATAAATTCTCAGAGTTTTGCGGGTGCGGGCGGGTGTGGACATGCATATTGCGGGAGCGGGCGGGAGTGTAACACATACGTCGCGGGAGCGGGCGGTAATGGTCAGAAATTCGGCGGGCGCGGGCGGGAGCGGGATGAAGAAAACAGTCCCGCGCAGGGCTCTGGTGGCAACCTAAACAAAAACAAAAAAAAAACACTGGCGGGGAAAGAGTTAATGGTACATTTTCATTTAAAACAAATTCAGTTTTTGGACAAACAACAACAATAGATCTTACGCTGGTCTCCCAGACTGACCAAGCTGAGATACCAGCAAACCTGTTTCGGCTGGTTTGAACTCTTTTTGCTGTCAGCAAGGATTGCAGTTCTGCATTAAAGATTGGCCCCTGAAGCTCACAGAAGTCTGAGTAAGCCCCAAGTATCCACTGACCCTCGAACCTCGCCTGTCTCTAAGTGCTGAATGACAAAATAACTACAGCAGGAAACTGGCTTTTTACCTTCTCCTTTGTCTCTCACTTTCTTGTTGAGTTCATTATTTGTTTTGGGGGCTTTCTCTAACATTTTTTATTTTGACACATCTGTCCAGTTAAAGGACAAGTTCGGTATTTTACACTTAAAGCCCTGTTTTAAGATCGTTTCTGATGAAATAGAACGGTTAAGATTGAAATTTGGACACATGCTGCTGGCCCGAGAATTTTCGGTTTCTGTGGTTGCACCCCCCCCCCCCCCCCCACCTCCACAATGGTTGCATAGGTGCACTGGAACAATCCTTCATAAAACGCATTAAACTTTAGTTTACAAAGACGTGAAACTCACCGAGTAGTCAGGGGTGTTCACTGATATGCTCACACAAAAATCGCTGCAAAAGATGCTTTCCAACAGGTTTTATCGTAGTTTTTGTCCAACGACTTGTCCAACGAAATATTTTGCCCAAACAGTGCATTTCCCTGATATAAGAGTGATGTGTGGACATTACAAAGGAAGACAGTTGCGGCAAGAGAGAGAAACCTCAAGAGAGAGAAAGTGAAGGTGAGATGAGATGGGAATAGAGGGAGACTCTTTGATGTTTAGGCCTGTAACAGAAGAGTGGATTTTATATTCAGTTACAGTATGTCCACATCAAAGCATGTTTGGCCACAGACTCCTTCACTGGCATATCTTATCACATTTTTGCAGAAATATGCCAGGAAAATGCATTTTGATTATAACGCAAATCATTCATTTGAGTGTTGATAATGAATATTACTCTAATTAATGCTCTCCTAATACAATTCCATAATTAATGGAAAATCTGCTGTTTAGTGTTTAATGGTGAAAGCGTGAGATGAATTCTCAGCTAATAATAATTGTAGGAAGTGTGACAGACGGCTGGTGGGGTATGTGGTGGGATGGCCCTTACGAAACAAAAATATATGGGAATACACTGCTCTACATAACACAATAATCTTCAATGAAGCGAGTCAGCGTTTCTTCATTACTAGTTCTAAAGTGACGTTTTAGAATTAGTAACGGAGGCTTGTGCTCAACTGTTGGGCTCAACTGTTGGGCTCAACTGAATCCATGTCGGAAGGAAGAAGTAGTTCTGCACAAAAGAGGGTTTTTAAAGACACTCCATTGTTGTTTCTTATTTATTTACTCACGTGTGCCGTCAAACTGTTGTATAAACGCAATATCAAACTCGTAGCAGTGAGATATGGCTGTAAATCAGCATGCAGTGATTACACAGCCAAACCACAGCCGTGCTGATATTCAGCCATATCGCACTGTTACTCGTGTGACATTGCTCATATAGAAAGTAATATCAAAATATAGTCATAAAATATATTTTGCTGCCTTATTCTGGATTTTTTTTTACATTATATAAAATCCATGATGACTTAATGCACAAGTGTTTATAGTTCAGTAACCAATCATAAAATTGTCATTAGGAAAATATAGGGGAACAACAATATTTTATATTTTTATATATTTTTATAATACAAATTACAGTTTATTGTTCAGCAGAGTATTTGATTTCTTAGCCATTTAAAAAAAAGAATCTGTGAAAACTGAGCTTTTTGAAAACGAATCCCAGTGGATACATTTGAAAATGATGATAGATGTTTAGTCATGTGATGCAGTCATGTGATCCATTCAACCCAAAACAATCAAGATGGAGGCCAATGTTGCACTAGCATTGTTATGCCTGTATACACTTTTACAGTGTTTTTAACGAAAAATGTTATTTTGTACAATCTTCATGTTACATTCCTGACAGAAAATGTACTCACAATTGCTGTCAGACATGATCCTGCATCAAAACACGAGGTCAGTTGCATTGCATGTGATGTTCCAACATATAGTCAATGGCAATTTTGTGACCTGGACATTTTATTATTTTGCTATAAAAGGATGCTAGAAAAATGACACCTTTATTATGTCTGATCTCTCTGTATAATTTCAGTGAGCTTTTATGAAGTTTTATGCATACGCAGTAAGATTATTTAAGCATTTTTTAGCGTTTCAGTGTGGACAAGCCACTTTTGGAAAACACTTGACAATTATATTGTGGACCAAGAGCGGTGTGAAACAAAAAAACTATTTTCAGATGTATCCGGATTAATGTCGAAGTTTTTTTATTTTTTTGTATTTGTTAAAACTTAGTGTACAACACCGTTTTCTGAGCTAATATAGTCCTGAATGAACTCTGTGCTACTTTATTAACTATTATTGGGTTTAAACACACGGACACACAAGGAATTTAATGTCATCAGCTAAACCAGAAAAGGGGGAAACCAACCACTACTCATTGCTGGATAACTTTAGCTGTAATACGCTATCTAAAATTAGACATTAACACAGATTTTAGGCTTACAAAAAGAACAAAACTATATGACTAATTTTAGTTGCATTGCTGCCTCTCAGTCAAACAGCATTGAATCAACAAGTCAGGTGTTGTGCAGCCAGAATATTGACTATTAGATCAATTGTCTGGGTCACATGGCAGCTTATTCTACCCATGAACCTCCCACTTTGACAGGAACTATTTGACTGACACATGACGTTTTATATGACATTTAGGGGCGGATACATCCAAAGTATACTGTAAATATAGATATGCGATACCAGCTGCTAACGCTTCAACAAAACTATTTTTGGACTGTTGGATATCTTTCAGATATTGCAGGCGCTTTCACACCTGGCTTGTTAAGCCTGGCACATTTTCCCCCTTATTAATTTAGGCATATATGAAAACAGCAACTGTGCTCGGATCCACACCAAAACAATTGGCTGGAGAACAAAGTGGTCTCAGCCCGATTGAAATCAATCTCTGGGTCGGTTCACTTGTGGTGAGAAAGCAATCCGATCCAACAGACCAATGAATCAAGCTGTATCATAATTCATAATTGGAAATGTTTTATGGAGAAAGCAGCAGTCTCTGTCTCTGGATGAGCACATTAGTTAACGCAGTTGAAACCAAAAATTGCCTCTTCATCTTAAATGGTTGTATAATTGCTCTTCTCCAAGATTTGTATATATATATATAATTTATCAGTTAAAGCGAGAATAAAGGATTATACAGTACATCCGTATAAGTGTGTGGTGTGTGTGCAACGACAGCTTGATGGATGATGCCATGAGCAGAATCCCAGAATGTTGAAATGTTGCCTTGTGACAGAAAACCGAACCAAGAGGAAAATCCAACACTGTAACAGTTTAACTACCCATTTCTGAACAAAGCAAACACTCTCTTACAGCTCTGAAACCCCCTTAGCTTCCAAATGGACTGATAGAAAGGTGTATCCTGACACCAGGAAGTTGCACAGCAATCAACCACTTAGATTGGAACTCAACGTTTACTATTTTTTAGGTATTGAACATACATTTAAGACAGTACATCACAATCTGTGGATGTGCCATCTCTGGGTTACATAAAGCACAATCTAATGAAAGCTGGACTATTGAAACTTGAACAGAAGAGATCTGACAACCAAACAGACAAACACCTATCACAGCCAGAACTAGACCAGCACCCTTTCATTCAAGCGGAGCCACATGTGGCAGACACAAATAAAGATCGAGATCGAAGACCAGCCAGTGCCAAATAACCACCATTTCTCAGCTGCTACCATGAGAAGTATAATAGCTACTGTGCTGCTGACATCTTCAAGCCATCGGAGACTCAGTGGAGCACCAAAATCAATTCCAACCAGCACAATAACAGAAAGAGCAATAAACTGATATATGCCTCGGCGGCGGTGGAACTTTATACGCCTCACTTCCACATACGAGCAACAAGCCATCAGAGTCCTTCTTGGAAACAAAGATGGAAGCCATAATAAAGGCCTCACTGTTAAAGCCCCCATGAAATCAAAATGGAAGTATTTTGGCTTTTAGTAGGCTATGAATATGTTAGCCTAACTGTGTGCTCCGAAACAATGACACAATTCACATTTAAGATATAAGCATTAAGCATTTAAAACTTACAGTCTCTCACTTCTACCAATACATAGTTCCCACAGGCCAATTAATGTCACGTGACCTCCCCGGAGACGCCATCTTTGAGGGCATAAGCTGCTCTGTTTACAAAGTTTTACAAGCAAATTTCGAATATTTCTTTCTGATATAATGTTACAAAAATCATGAAGAGACAAAGTGGCAGAGATTATAAAGAGACTCTATTAACACAAGACAGAGAGAGGTACAATGCGAAAATTTCAGTCATAAATGGTGTGGATCCGTATGCACTAACGAAGGAAGCACTGAGCACTGATTATGCAGCTTTGCCTCATACAGTATTATCATGTGTAACGTTACCATTATCTGGTATTTTTTTACACATGTGAGCAATTCCGAGCCTGGAAATCACTGGAGGCGTACAATCAGTTTGTCGAGGGTTGGGTTGGTGACGTTTGCTCAAGTGCAATCAATGGAAAAGTAGTCATCAAAGCGAATGTATGTAGCGTGATGCTAGACTATCTGTCTATTAAAAAGCCAGCCATAGCCTGCACAACTTAATTCCTGTTCCCCTTAAAACAGTCATCGGTGCTTTCTGTAATATGCATGTACTTATTTGTACAGTGTAGAATAGGGTTGGAACGCTATTGAACGGAAACTGTGCGGGCGTCACGGTTCAGTGCATGAATATACACAGTATAAAAATAAATAAAACTTGCGTGCAAATTAATTAATGTAATGCGGAACTACTTTATACGCGGGTTCTTTAGGGACATAATCTGAGATTGCAATGCTGGAATGTGTGTGTGTGAGTGTGTGAGTGAGAGAGGCGCGGGCGCGATCGAACAGTGGAAACAATGTTGTTTTTAATACCTCGTCATTATGTTCATACAGGACATCATTCAAACTGCAAAGTGTTAACTTGTTTATCCTCGCCAGCCATAACCTCCGTCGTTGTTCTGACAAAAGCTTAGTCTTCTCACATTCACAAAGTCTAAAGACGGGTATGCTGTAAAATCCAAATTTAACTGAACCTCCGGCACGATTTGAACATCCATTGACCCAGCAGGAGATGACCATTTTCACTTTTTATCACGAAATTGACTCGTTTCAGATTCTTCTTCTAATATTCTGCCCACAACATGCCCACAGAAATGGTGCCGGGTCTGCAAATGCCCGTATGTTGTGACGTCATGTAGGAACTATGTATATGGATCAGTGATTTTGATGACATCACTCTGCACTTCAGCTTCTCATCAGATTTTGTCCAATCAAATGCTCTCTAGAATCTGAAGTATCCCGTCCCCTATGCTATAAAAAAGACACTGACGCTTTGGCTAAAATCAGTCATTTGTTCAAACATTTACTATTTTCTACATAGTGAATGGCACATAGTGCACTATATGGAGGATAGGGAATGATTCAGACGGTGTAAACATGCTTTATATTGGGGCGAATGAAGTCTGGGTTCACTTTAGTGTCACGTGAACCGCCGCAGCGCACACAGTCTGCTCTGGTCCAGAGACACGAGCGATAGCACAGAGCAGATCATATGATAATAAGATTACTGGACACAAACAACAACCACTTCAGGGCTTGTTTGATTGTGTTATGGAAAAAAACGGCAATTGCAATTTTTAAAGATCATACTCACACCCTTCATTCTACTTTTGAATTGCTCCCATCTAGAAGTAGACTCAAGATTCCTCTGGCCAGAAGAAACGTGTAAAAAAAATGTTTGTCCCAATGGAAGTGATTATCTTAAATCGTACAATTTTCTAAAGTGACACAATAGAATGGCTGGCATTATAGCTTGTGCTTTTTTTATTGTTTATTTTTTATGATGGAAAGTGTTTAATTGTATAGTTTAGTTAATTCTGTGTTTGTGTTGTTAATGTGTGATGTGTTTTTAAGCATTATTGTGAATGTATCTATGTCACCAGTGTCAAAGACAAATTTACGCTCTGTGACACAGAATGGACAATAAAGTTCAACTCACTCATGATCGAGTCGACGCAGACCACAAAACATATCGGAACCATTCGAATTCTGCACAGAGTTCTATATTTTAAATCGAAATGGAGGAGATTATGAGGAGAAATGGTTAGAGAAACTGTCGCTTTACCGAGCTCAGTGGTTTTGGCCAAGTTGTCTGTGATATAAACGAAATGCTATTGGCTATTTTTTTTAAATGGGATGAGCTGTTCGATGTGTCCTGCCCTGATTTCCTTTTTCAGTGGAAATTACATCAACACACTGAATAATGCTGCACGTTTCAAGGCACGGCAGTGGGCCTTTACAGAAACCACACCAAATGGCTTATGGAATAGCAGGATAAGTGAACAAACTGATTTCTGTCCAATGTGTCCATGAATTTTAAATTGAAAATCAAGCAGTTAACTTGGGTTTCTGGTTGTGCGGTGGTGGTTCTGATCTTTTGCAGTGTAGCACAAACAGATTGGCCAGCCACAAGCACTTCCTGCGACATGGGCAACTCTCCAGCAATCGCGAGTTAGTAGGAGGCTGGTGGCATCAACATCTCTGTGCTTTGTACCATATTCAGTTCTGGCTCTCATGATTGTATACACTCTCAAACTATGAAACTATATTATGCAAGATGTAACTGACAGGACAGGACAGCTAGGTATACTAGGTCACTAAAAAAAGAGAGGGCCCACTTTCAGGAAGAGATGGCTTCCACCACAGGGGAGCTGTGAATTTGTGTTTTTCTGTGTCAAAGCAAGGGTGTGTGTGTATCGCACAACATCCCATGAACCACAGACTTGCCACCTGTCATGTTACGTAACGCACAGATGGGGATGAGTACGGCCGTGGATCACGGACACCAGACAGACCAATACATTGATTATCTAAAACAAGAACCTGTGATCTGTGATTGGCAAATCAAAAATGTGTTCAACTGGCAGGTATGAAAATTAAATTCATACATATATATATATATATATACATACCTTAATTAGTTTCCATGGTTATGGAAAACATTAAACTGGCTTAGAAATGTATGTAAATATTTAAAATGGAATAATTATGGAGAAACCGTTGAAATTTCTACAGTGAATATACTGTATGTATATATATTACATTGTAAAAAAAGGTTTAAATTGAGGTTGCCAGAACTTTATGATAGAAACATTTTAAGTGTTACAGATTTACCTTAAAATTACAGTAAAAAAACAACAACACGTAACGTGTATTTCATAACCCGACATAATGTTAAAATAGCTAAAATAGTTTTTTACATTATAATATACTGTTAAACCACCTTAAAATCACAGGTGATAAAGAGAAAGCCACATGATGAATCACAGTTTTTGATTGGCCCTCGTGTGTTACACCTGTGTCTTGTTAATTATCTTGTTTAGTGTGTCCATAGGTATGTAAGGCTGGGCTAGGCTTACCATCCCCTGGCCACGGACTTGAGACTATCCTGGAATATTCTCACTCACACCACTGCCTGCTCTGCTTCTGAAAGCTGCCCATAACCGCTGGTCTAGGATCAGCTTTCTCCTTAATAATAACATACTGGTGAAACAGATTTGGTGTTTGCGATCTTGAGAGCGTCACAGGTTTCTTTGTACAATGTGTTTTTGCAGTGTTGTGCAAATGCAGCCAATCAAAAACATATCTGATTACATGAACACAATGGCCAATCAGATGTGTTTTAGAGTCTGCTCACGTCGCCAAACGCCTGAGTTTTTGTCCAGTGGCAAGTATAACAAAGAAAGTGTAGACATTATGTAGGCTAAAGAGATTCACAGTGCAGTCAGCTTCATTGATTATAATAGTTAGGTTAGACAGTGGTTATTTATTATTGGATTTGGCTGCCATGCCAAATCACGCATACAGTGTGCTTGCTTTTCTGTTCAAATTATAGTGGTTTGTAAACGTATCTGGTTTAATAACAAATCATTTACCGGGAGCATTTATGCTGGGATGTGTAGTTTGTTGCTAGGCGATACGTAACTTCAAACTATTTCAGGACATTGTATTTAAATGTGTTTTTGAAGAGGAAGCGCATCCTCAGCCTGACCCTGGAGTTGTTTCTCCGCCTATAGTGTTGTGTGTTGGTTGTGTATAGTGTTGTGTTGTCTATAGTGTTGGTTCTCCGCCTATAGTGTGTCCCTGTGTGTTTATAGCCCTGTGTTTGGTTCAGGTTCATCATCCCTGAGTTCCTGAGAAGAGTCATTTTAAGTTTTGTCTTTGTTAAAAACTTCTTGCCAATAGATCCAGCACTTTTATTTGCATCTTTTCTTCACTCCTCGCTGACAATTACAGAGAAGTAACATCTGACAACAAGTGACAGCATTTGAAATAGAATTAGTAAGCTATTTGAAATGATGTCAAGTGTTATTCCAGGTGAAAATAATATTTTCATTATTGACTTTGTCTGGGAGACAGTACACAATCTTCCTTATAATGGACAGAGAATACACAAGCGTATTGTAATTTGTATGTTTAGGCCTATGCACAGGAGATGACATTGTTTGACCGGGCTGGACAGGAATAGAGGAGAGTGAGTGAATCTGTAATCTTCTGTCTTTATGTTTCAGCACGTCATTGACTGGCTCGTGTAATTCTGAGGTAAATTCAGTTAAGCTTTGGAAACATGCCATCTGCTACTAACTCGTTCGGTTAAGGCCTAGTGTGCTCGAAAAACAGAGGGATTTCAGTTCTGGAGATGATAAAAACAATCGTATGCGATCTTACTAATACTAATATAACGTTACACGAAAGATCATGTTTTGACAATTTAACACAGCGGGGCTCTGCTAATTTATCATTATCATGATATAAATTTGCTCATGGCTCCTTTCATATTTTAAGCTTGGGAATTGTCTTTACTCCAAAGTTACAGTCCAGACTGATGGAAATTAAAGTTATTTAATTCAACTGTAATTGATTTAGGCTGAATAACAATATCATATAATCAGTCTAGCTGCTGTAAGTCACATGCATTAAATAAAAAAAAGCCTCAATCAATCTACGAACTGTAATTTGCGTCTCTAAATCCAGCCCCATCTGACCGTCAGCCCCTGAACATCCCGTAAAGACTGTCTCTGAGAGGGGTGTAGAGTTACCCAACCCACTCTATAAAAAGCATCAGTTAGTGGGGCAGGGCCATGTAAAACTCCTGTGAGCTAGAGCTGTTGGGAACCAGTGATGAATTATGCACGGTTTTTAGATGGGGAAGACGGGCAAACCCACTGACCTCATTTACTTCAATCTTTTCTCTCTCTCTTGTTCTCCTCAAGCAAGGGAAGCTCTTTTTTCTTTTTCCTAAATGCTTCTTTTGTTCTCTAGCTTTCGGCTGCTTTTCAGACAGCAGGGCATTTTATTATTATTTGGTTACAGACAGTAGAATGAAATAAAAATCCCCTTAATCGTGGTGATGTTCTGGATCTTAGCTCTGGCTCTCTATACATGCATTATATCAACACTAATCCAGCTGTATTTGTTCAATTTACTCAACAGCTGTCCTAACATGACATTTGTGTGTAATTCATGAAGCCTGTCAATGACGTGGTCAGTTAGATTGCATTGTGCTTTAATACTTTTTGCTTAAATCATATTGTCATTAATGTAATGCCATAAACCAATAATAATATTGTTTACATTTAGCAGTTTTGATATATAATAGTAGTACGTGTTGTATTTCTTTTAATATGTGCTGATTTAAATACGAAGTTTTAAGAATTTGAAAATGGGCTCAAATGTCACTAAAATAATAGATTTTTTAAAACGTTTTTTTTTAAGTGTCATGCTCACAAAGACTGCATTATTTATTCGATCAAAAATACAGTAAAACCAGTAATATTGTGAACTATTATTATGATTTAAAATAACTCTAAAAATAAAATAACTTGTCGTTTTTAGTATTGCAAGCAGTATTCACTGAGGTATATTGCACATCTTGGCAAATTAAGTTAAACTGTTAGTCATTTTGAGATATTAATATACATTACTATTATCTAGTGTCATGATTTGCCTGGGTAGAAGCTAAATTGAAATGGTGTGTGACACTTTAAGCCAAAAAAAAATGCATTTTAGTTCTTAATTAATTATTGTCATCATCATATCATCTATATAAAGACATACATATCTGCGGGAATACACATATGTACCATTTACTTTTGTTTACAATGTGTTGTATAAAAATGGATAAGTGTACACACACACACACACACACACACACACACACACACACACACACACACACACACACACACACACACACACACACACACACACACACACACACACACACACAGAGAGAGAGAGAAACCGAGATAATCTCACTCAATCACAGAGTCCCATTGGCTTTGCCTCCCAGGCTAAATCCAGGATTGCAGATTTTTCGGCCCTGGCACAGCCGACATGGCACTGCATGAATAGTGTTTGTTTTCTATGGGACCATTTCTTACATTTTAAATTAGTGCTGGAGATGTGCTTGATAAGACTGGACTGAATCCAACCAATATACGCATTAAACTCTATTTCTCTTTCTCCTATCCTCTACATTTCTGCTTTTCTGTAATGATATGGTATAGTTGCACACTGAAGTTTTTTAAGTATTTAATTCTACTCTTCAACCCTAATACACCTCCATAAAGCGTAGCGGTAGGATTAACGTTTCTTTTCCCGACAAACCACTCTTAGATATAGCTCAGACAGAGCAAGATTAAAATCAAAATCGGCTTTTATATATTTATATAAACCTACACAATGAGTTCACGAGAGCCTCATGCTCCTACAACAGCATGAGCAGACGTGTAGGATGTCAGTTTTATGCCAACATGAAATCAATTCTTTTTTTAAATATATATTTATTTGTCCACAGTTAATCAGTGCATGCTATTCTAAGTAATATCTTTGTATTCTTTCATTCAATTGTAATAACTTGTCAAACAACTTTCCTTTCTGGGTGACGGACACTTTTAGTCGCATCCATAGATTATAGATCATCAATGAAATCAATAACATCAAGCCCCACCCTGCATTTCCCTTAATCAATTAATGTAATATGTTACATTATGCAAGTAAAATCAGTTACTTTTTTAGAAATTATTACACTTTCGCATACATTCAAAATTAGTTCTTATTATGGAAAACAATATAGTTACAAATAATATAATTAAGTGCAAACTGAATGTTTTTGGACACTTAATTGCATGTTAATTGCAATTCAATGAAAATGTATTATAGTTTAAATGTATATTGAATGCCATTATGGCTAAACTTTAGAGTGATTTTTGACCCACTTAAAGCTGCAGTAGGGAGTTTTGAGAAAACGTTGACTTAGCCTGAAAATTTGAACAAGCACAACTTCCAGGTCCCACCCCCTTGCTCTCTGCTGCGCTACAGCCCTCCCTCCACAGCTCGTCCTCCACAGCGGAGCCCGTCGTGAACGCGCAGGCTAGTAAACAGGGCCACCGATAACAGCGGATAAGAAGTTATATGGCACATTCACTAATAGGGACTAAACGTCAATAATATGCTTTACATTGACTATGGCCTGCCCATACTTTGACTACAAACTTGGTCCTCAAATCATTATGTATTTTGCAATAGCCTACATGTAACTTTATAACGTTGCATTCTTTCTATAAGTTATAAATAGCTAGTAAGATAACGTTAATATAACGGTAACTAACGTTACAGTATGTAAGTAATTATCCTAGCGATATATAATGCTAGATAAGGTGTGCTAGTACATTATTTCAGCAACATGACAAGCCAGTGAATTAGCAGGTTTCAATTGTTGCTTAGCAGAGTGCATGACATTTTATCTACATGTTATGCAGCTAGAGTTTTGACACCGAATCAATAGGCTCTGTCTAATTCTTTCTTTTTCGCTTGTTTATCGTCATCGGTCTTTTTCCTTTTACCTCTTTGTTTTTATGAGCAGGTGTCACTCGAGAATTGGCAGTTTAGGTTGTTTCTCCGTCATAAGCACAGCTGCAGCACGCCGGCAATCTTGAGTTTGAACGACGGCTCGCGCTGTGCAAGAGAGGGGTGTGATCAGCGCGTACACGAGCGTGATTGACACTGCTAAGACATTCCTCCTGGCTCTGATTGGTTGTTTCTGACCGGGAGTGTGTATTTCTGCAAATGGCAATAGGACCACTGGGAGGAGCCAGAAGAGCTTGATTTTTACACAGATTATCTGTCTCATATTCTACTGTCAGGACATGATGACAGTTTTAGCAAATACATTTTTTCAAAAGTTACCTACAGCAGCTTTAAGTAGGAATTAAGTACATTTAAAATACAGCTAAAATAATAATCAAATACTTTACATGTGCTTTGGTATGTTAGCATTCAATACAATTAAGCACCCTTTTTTTTACAAGGGTTATGAATGCCACTTCATGCCGACTTTAAAACACCTGCCAAACATTTATTACGGATTTATTCTCTCAAGTTCAATATCAGGAAATGATCTATGCTATAGCATTAAGAAGACAATCATGGAAAGAGTACTAATGTCTGATGAGTGTCAAAGATTCTCATTGTGGCACACTGGCGCCCATAGCACCATCTGCTCTTCTCCTGCACAGAAATCTCCAAACCGAGATAAAGCGAAGGAGATAATTAGTCTGCGTTTAGAGAATGGTATGTCATATTTCCTCTGCCTGTGGGGAGCTGGTGTTATTGTGGAGCGTAATGAATCTGGGCAGTGGTGATACATCTCTACAGACAATATGGCGGTATTACACTGATGTGTGAGGGAGACACACACACACACACACACACACACACACACACACACACACCATCTTAACAATTTTAGCAGAATGTGTGTTACCGAGAAATCTAAATTTGACCATGCAGCACTCGTACCCACTCTATAAGCATCATTGAAGCCTTAACAAGCCTGTCTGATTAAATGTGTTGTGGATATGTATAAAAAAGGAGATTGATGTCTGCTTCAAATTTGACTTATGTTTATTCATTTGGCAGACACTTATAAGGATTTTTAAAAACGTATTTAAGGGGTGTCAAGCTGCTTAATGCCTATCTTAACCATGCAACCTCAAGTTACCAATTTGCTTTACAGAGGTGCACAAATACTGCTTCACATTACTAGTTGAGTTTGTCTTTAGCATGCTGCTAAGCTAATGCCACTATACTCTGATATGCATAAACACACACAAATATTGGGTAAAATAATACATTTTTAATTCCACTGACTGAACTATATTATTTATAGATACAATAAAATCTGCCATATTGAATTTATTATTATTATTATTATTTTCAATTAATTGTTTGCTTGCCAAAAGAATACATGCTGTTCTGCATTACAAATAAATTTTAGAAACCCTTAATGCTGCTTTTGTAAGTTATAACCCTAAGTTAAGCAGAGTTTCACACACTAATTTTAGAGTTAACGCTGGTTTTGAGTTTACGGTGTGAAACAATGCTGTGCTAGACTGTTACTGCAAGTTGTTTAGCAACAGACAATCAATCATATTGCTTCACTGCTTACCTCATTAAATATTCATGTGTTTTATTCAGTCTCAAACTTTCATGCTGTGTTCAGTTTATGTTCAGTGGGGAATCTCTGAACCTGGCACTCATTAATTAATAGTTTTCAGTCACGAGACTCACACAGAGACCTGGAGGGCAAAATATGCATAGAACTGCAGCACAGAGGCCTCTCAGTTTTACATCTGTTTCAAGCCACAAATATTTAGATCACCTCTCAAAAAAAAGCACATGCTGTAATATATATATATATATATATATATATATATAAACACTTATAAAACGGATAGTTCCAGTCCTTGATTCTGATTGGTTGAGCCGCGTTCGAAGCCGTTGTAAATTACTCAACAAACACACACTTGTGATTAGCCGGCCATCGCCATCTTGGCAGTGCGTCACTCCTGGATAACCGCAAATGGGCAAAGAGGCGGGATTAGCTGAGGTGATGTGATGGCTAACAGACAAACGGCTAGAAGTGAAGCAGCTGCAATCCACCTGTCACTCAAGTGGCCACGCCCTTAATTATGCAGGGATTTAAGGCTTAATATAATTTAAACGGATGTGTTATACAAAAAATCACCCCCCTCACAGTTGTCATGAAGGGAAAAATGATCTATATAGACCAAAACCCCTTTTTGCTCCAGGCTGTAAACACATTTTTTTCTGCTGTAAAGTTGGGCATTTTAACATGGGGGTCTATGGGATTGACTCTCTTCTGGAGCCTGTCTCTAGAGGCCAGTCGATGAATTGCAGTTTAAGTCACTTCCGTGTTGGATTCAAGAGAGACCGGAAGATTTCCGCTTGGGAAAGGGACAGTGTGATGATACTTTTCATTTATTTGTCCTTTCAATTGAGCTATGTTAGAAAATCCAACAAGCTCTTTTATGAGAAAGATGACTCAGATATTTCATGAAATGAGTAATTCGTTGTACTATGTTGTTCATTAACATGTAGATGTATTTTCTTGGTACTTCTTAATGCTACTTATGAATGATGCCTCATATCATGGAGAATGTTATTAGCTATCTAATCTCAGGACTTTTGGACAGTAAAATGGGCAAAGAATTACATAGATTTGCATTGAAAGAGGGGCAATATTTATAGATCAGAATATCATATATAGCAGGTCAGGGATTCTCAACGCTGTTGTGTAACTTCAACATTGATCAAACTCACCTTCCTGTAGCCAGTAATTCTGAAGACCTTGACTAGTTTGTGTAGGTGTGTTTTATTAGGGTTGGAGCTAAACTCTGTAGGAAAGTGGACCTCAAGGGTCAGTATTGAGAACCAATGCCATGATATAGATGGTAAGCTTGGTTAGCATCTAGTTAGCAACTAGAAACCACCCAGGGGTGCGTTTCCCACAAGCATTGTTATCCAACTATGGTCACAAGTTATTGGAGTGCTATGGGTTGGGTCCAAATTCTGAGTATATGCAAGTCTGAACTGTGGTAAGGTTACTTGTCCGTATGACAAGTGGTCTTAAATAGTAACAATCTATAGATTTAATTCCATTTCAATATACATTTCAATATTTTAGCATGTCAACAATCGTCGCTGTTTTGAAGAGTGCACATGTGTGATATAAGAGGAAACCCGCAATGAGTCAAACATCAAATAAAGAAAAACGACGGGGATAAAAATAGGGATGCCATGTTTGTTACAACAGAATCTCAAAGAAATTGCATTGTGGAGAAAGCAGCTGACTGAATGAACCGCATGTATATAGGAGTAAAACATATGCCAGTTACGCCATACTGGATGTAAACGTGTTTCAAAAATGATCAGATCTCGAATTAAAGATCTAATTGATTAATCTGCAAAAGTATGTGCATGACATAATGACATAATTAACGACAGTCATATATTGTTGCAGCAATATGGTTAAAATGACGGATGTGTGACGGTTTTGGGAAACTGTGGCAGTGACTAGCTAGTTCATTTCTCTGACTATGCATTTCACAATGGCGGTTGAGCAGTGAGTTGCATTGTTGTTCGGGAAACACTCCACATAGCAAGATGTTAAAAACTGTTAAAACACCATAGCAACAGCATGGCAACCACACACACATTGGTGGAGAGCTGTGCACAGTCAAGCGCCTCTCACATCATTGTCAAATGCAAGTAAATATCTGCTTTTTAATGTAGTAAAATGGGTTAAAGGAGTTTTTCCAAAGTATATGCGTCTTGTATCTGGATCCCAAGATGCTACAAGAAGGGGATATTTTGGGGCTGAGCATTTGGGTTTCAAGAGACTTGTACTGAATTTCGAGTACTTAAGATGCATCCAAAATGTGTGAAAATCTTGATTAATTCAGCCCTGCATGTGTTTGTTTTTCTTTGAACTTGCTGCATCTCCCTCTCTCTCTGTGTGCTTTGGGTTTTACACTCAAAATCATTGCTTGTTTTTGTTTCACGTTAGCTCTATTTAGTATTAAAAGGTTAGCCGTGGGTTAAGAATGGGTTAGATTGATGCAGCCGTCATGGGCAAGGTCACTCAGAGAGGAATTCCACATCAGCTCTTTCTATTATGTGCAGTCATGTGGGGAAGACCAGGCATTTTCCCAGATGGTGATCTCTCTTGCAAATGAGCTTTTCACTGGATGTGTGTTAGTGTCACCTTGAATGAAACGGTCGACTGTGAAATGTTTTTGTATTAATTAATGAATTAATTTTATTAAATGGTTGCGCAGAATCATTTATCCAGATGTGATGATGCTTCTGCTGGCATTCGGGTACTGTACTTGACAGGTTTGTTTTTATGGTTTGTTTTAGCATTGGTATTTCAATTAATTTGTCATCTTAAAGAGAAACACTCTGTATTAACTTTTATTAATAACATTTACAAACATTACACATCATATAATTCTTCAGATCATGGTCATTTATACTGCAATGAAACTTTGATGCATATAAATGTACAATATTTTTTCTCTCTTTTAATCTGTTATGCATTAACCTATATTTGTTAAAGGCTTATTAAATGAGCCATATGGGTCATTGGATAATCATCTCATATTAAATTCAAAACATAAATTGAAATTGCTCCCAGGATTATGTGTCCTGCCACAGGATCGCTGTCCACACTGTTAGAATAATTGCAGCTCTAAAACATTAACCTAGCCATCAACCTTTGACATCACTTCCTTGATACAAAAGTTCACTTTGAGGTAAATTCCTTAAATATTTTATCATTTTAGCCCGCAGTTGTTCCACCCACATTTTCAAAGTGATATGCGAAAGTAATTATGTTTCAAACATTTAATATTGTATATGTGACTTGAATTATTGCATAGTTGAGAATTGAACAGAGGTTCTTTCAGAGGTTAGGTTTCCGTTAGGCTCAATGTGTACAAAGTCAGCAACTGTCACTCACAACATCACAGTCTACAGTTATTCAAGCCTAAATTTGTTCATTTCAATATGATATGATATGTTATACATTATATAACATATCATAAAATGTATGTTTATTTTTCTTTGTCATTCTTTTGCAAGCAGGTCTACATATTTTTAAAGAACCTTTAGTGTTACTTTAATCATGTTACGCCACATTCAGATATCATTACTTTCATACAAATTAGCTGATGAAATGCAGGACTCAGCTGGGGAAAGCTCCAAATACATTACCATATTCATATTAAACTGAGAGATTTTTTTAAATGATATGTTTCTATGTTGTAATTGCATTTAAATATGTTTTTTGGGGGTTTCAAGTTGATTAAAATATGTAAATTTTTTTATTTTTTAAATAAGGTTCTATTTGCTAATGTTAATGCATTAAGTATAAATAAACCGTTTGATCTAACAATAAACAACATATTTACAGCATTTACAGCACTGTTAGTGTAAATTTGTAAACATGCTGATCATTGTTAATTCATATTCATTCATAGATTAATGCTTATTTTTACAACTTGGGTTAATAAATATTAGTAGGCCTACATGTAGAAATTAACGTTAACCTGCATGGATTATTAAAATGTTGTTCATTGTTACTTCATGATAACTAGTACAATAACTAAGATTACAAATGAAATCTATTGTCAAATGCTCCATATCAACTTTTTTATGGCCCATATAATGGAAATTATTATGTTACCAAACCAGCATCTTCTGTAACTGCCTTCTGTCGCTATTGCAAACCAATACACACCGCATATTGCCCATGTGGTACTGAAATGTAGTTAGTAAATCCTTTATCATTAGATGACCTTGTGAGTCAATAAACACTGACTCTTCCTCCAGGAGTTATTTAATTACGTAAATGTAATACACTGGTTATCCTTACTGTGATCACTATACCTTTGCATTTGATAGTGTAAGTGAGTTTTACTGGTGTATTGCATTACAGGGCCTTAGGATCAGATTCAGATTACACTGATTCTTGACACATGGGACAAAAGTATAATATTATTAATAATATGTGTTTGGAGTTTTGGATTAATATGTGTCCATTGGTATTCATTCACACTTCAGTACAACCACCTGCTACACAAATTGTGTGTTTTTATTAATTGCTCAATGTGTCAATGCCGTCAGATATATGTGCCTTTATATTTGCAAATAAATAGATATACATTTTCAAAGTGGAAATTTTTATTTTTTATCCCATGTCTCAGTTGTGTATTTTTCTTTTCTGTCTCTCTCTCAGCAGGTATGCACACCAGCATCAGTGAGATTTTGAAGGAGAAAACGCTAAAGTCGTCCCGCCGCAGTTTGCCATGTCTGGCTCAGAGTCAGACACATCCTGAGAACCTCAATCACTTCCTGTCTGTGCCTCTGAGTCCTGAACCCAAAACATACAGTCACAGCGTCAGTGCCTCCTGCGCACA
The DNA here is from genome assembly GCF_029890125.1 of Rhinichthys klamathensis goyatoka. Classification (NCBI taxonomy): domain Eukaryota; kingdom Metazoa; phylum Chordata; class Actinopteri; order Cypriniformes; family Leuciscidae; genus Rhinichthys; species Rhinichthys klamathensis. The sequence goes on from NW_026606582.1 coordinate 817,763, forward strand.
CATCATACCTCCTCCCACAGGTGAGCACTTGCAGAGCTTTTCTTAGTCTTTTTAGTTAGCTTATGGTTAGCAAGCTAACCTATTAGCATGATAACATGTCCTAACTAATGTAATACACAACAAACCCTTCAGTGTTTCCAATATTCAAGTTTTTGATAGTTTTATTGTAAATGAAAAAAATACATCATAATTTCATTCAATTGAACAAATTTCTGCCATTAATACTGTTGCTCAGGGAACCAAGGTTACATATATAACCAGACGTTCCCTTTTGAATTGGAACTTCAACACTGCGTCTTGGTGTTAATGCTATGGGGAAGCAATAGCCACTACGCCATGCTGAAGGGGTGCCTGCCTCACTAAGCTGTGAATATTCACAGACGACATAGCACTCAATGACTCTACAGAGCTTAGTCAGAATCAAAAGTGCGTCAATTCCAGGGCGCATCCTATGTGACCTGCAAAACTTATTTAGTAGCACTACTCTTAAGCCTGAATTTTCAGGTGTTAGTGAAAAAATCCAAGCTTCTATGCTCTATAGCAAGGGAAGACTCGGCAGTTACACCTTCCTCCCTCCCTTGCGGGACAGGCCTCAGCCAGAAGCCCAAGAGGAGGGCTATAATGGGGGGATACACAACATAGACTCAGCATGCCTCATAGCATCTCAGCTGTATTTCTGAGAAGGTTCTAGGGGGCTTACCAAAGGGAGCATGCAAGGTACTAAATACCTCAGTAAAACAGACGTAGTATAAGAGTGAACGACTACTTAATGGACATAAAAGTCTTAATGCACATATAGGATATAATGCAGTTTGTCCAATAATTCTCATCCATCAGGCTCTATACCCCAATGAATCCAATGGGGAGCTGTGGCCCTACTTAACCCCACATTCAACTGAGACATTCAATTAGTATTACAAACTAATTAATTAATCAGTTTCTTGTTAGTTAATTGTAGTTATTATAATGTTAATATTGTGTTACTCATGTATTCTGTTTTGGTGACCAGAAAGGACTGTATAATTAGACTGGTCTTTAAAGGGTTGTGGCCACCAGGGGGCATCGATTAGAATGCAGACAAGATGTTCCGTTTAGGTGTTTATTAAGATAAAAGTTTAAAGGTGTGTGGTTCTGAAACAGAGATTCAGACATAAATCAGTAAATAGACTCTCTATATAAATGTCAAATAGTTATTACATGCCTAGCAGAGTATATAATAAACAAACACAATCAAGAGATTCAAGTATAGTTTTGTTATGTATGACTTAAATGCAGTGTTATAATAAATGCTTATCACTAAGCAAATACAATACTTAAAAATGCAGTAGTACACTATATCCCTGTTCAAAGATTAATTTGCTGCACATTAACTGCAACAATATATATATATATATATGCTAAATTCAGCTGAACATATAATAATTATAAGCTGCAGAGTTATTACTTAAAAAATACAACGTTACACATTGTGCAAGAACAACAGGCATTATTTAAATTGAGACACATAAGACTTGCAAAGCAACACCATTAATTTACAGCGTTCTCAACGATTAAACACACAGACAGTGAGAAACTCCGCCATTATACGACAACGAGCAGCAACGCGCCACAACATTATTGTGAGGTAAAACGAACAACAAACATCAGTATACTTACTGGTAGTTGCACGCACACAATTCTAGGAACTTATAAGTACAGGAACACTATCCTATATTATCAATTGACGGCACAGTCTTTTAACACCAGTGCTCTCTTCCAAATTTTCCCGAACTGAACTTTTAATCTGTATTCTTCCGTGAGCCGCAGAGCGCAGTGCCGCTCCCGATTGGCTGATTCTCAAGCAGCCAGTTTTATCTGCATAAAGAGGTCATCCTTCGTCACATATTCCTTTTGTAGTTAATTAATTACAGTATTCTAAAGTGTTACCCATATTTCTCTTAAAGGGATACTCCACCCAAAACTGAAAATTCTGTCATCATTTACTCGCCCTCAAGTTGTTGCAAACCTGTATGAGTTTCCGTACAAAGGAAGATATTTTGAAGAACGATTGGAGCAGTTGTTTGGCATCCATTAGTATTTTTTTTTTTCTACTATGGAAGTCAACGGTGCCAAAGTTCCAATCGTTCTTCAAAATATCTTCCTTTGTGTTCAGCAGAACAAAGAAACTCATACAGGTTTGCAACAACTTGAGGGTGAGTAAATGATGACAGATTTTTCATTTTTGGGTGGAGTATCCCTTTAAAAGGGTGATAATTGCATACATTTTCCTCACAGCTAAGGCTCGTCACTGGTGAAAGGCCATATGGTGCCATCAGAACTTGGATGCAAAGATGGCATTATGCAGGTGATGTACTTCCAGAGGTGTACTACGCTTGTCAAACAGTTGTCAGGGAGATTGGAAATGGTTTTCTTTAGGTGTTTTAGGGCCCTTTCACACTTACCTTGTTTGATCCGGACTTTCGGACTTTTCAGTTTGGTCCGAATCAAAATTACAGGTGTGAAACCTCCCCCGGACCACGGTCTGGACCAAACAGATGAAATTTGGTCAGACGAAAAGAGGTAGTCTCGGTCCGGGTCAAACTGAACAAAGGGTTGGTTCGTTTCTAGTGTGAAAAGCATTTCTGTATGGTTCGGACTTTCAAACCTTTTACAGGAAGTTCCGGTGGTTCCCGCTTAGCCGAAAAAACAGAAGGTGGCAGGAAAAATGAGCCGTGGCACATGGGGAGAGGAGGAGACGAGGTTTTTAATTGAAGTATGGTCTGATGACATAATAAGAAGTCAACTTGCAGTCTTCTCCTCCTTTCCTGCCAGTGACGATAAAATATTCGCACGACGATGACGTTCATTTGGCGAATTTGAACCAGCCTTGTGTATAGTTGGTGCTGCAGGTAATTATGCCATAAAAATAACAATATAGTTGCAACGATATGCGTCTGTTCATTCATGTTGTCAAAGTTAGCCGCCGAATTGACCACACGCTGACGTCAGACGCACGTCCATTGACAAAACCAATCAATGTCAAGTTGCAGCCCACACAGATGATGACGACAGTACGCAAATATGTCACGTAGAGTTCTTTAGTGCGCTTGCATAATTGCAGTGTGAAACCAAACTAAAACTTTCTGAAAGTATAAAATGTATCAAAACGTGAACTTTGGTTCGGACCTTGGTGCGGACATTCATGTGTGAAAACGCCCATAGACCTAACTGAATTTGAAAGGTTGGTTTTTGTTTGACAAAGGACCTTGAATTTAAGCAACGAGCATTTAAAAAAAAACCTAAAACAAACCTGCCAACACAAAGTTATTGATTTCGTCACCAGTATTTGTCCACTTTATCCTCTCTTCTCTGAGATTGCTGCTGCAGTCATTAACCCGTATTAGCTGTACAGGTGTGTAGACAAGATAGCTTGTTCCAAGTGCTGCTCAAAAGTTTTAAGTGAAGGTGCTGGGATCATTCCCATGTGCTGACACTGCCGGAATCCTCTAAAGAACCGCATTGCATTCTCCCTTGAGTTTACTACCACCCACTAATGGCCATCATTTGGACACAACGCTGCTGCCAGAAGATCTTTTAGCAGAAGCACATGACTTGATGAGCTCAACACAACAGAATGAATAATGGATAATGAGACGGTTGTTCTAAGCCAGCTGATTTGAGTTATTCTGTGGCTTTAGTCCACATGCTCATGCAGAGAATCTTCAGGTCTGTCTTTTGTAATGACAGTACTAAGCACAACGGTAGAACTGGAACATTATGTCTTATGCTCACTAAGGCTGCATTCATTCCTGAGATGGCAATTCTGAATTTTCAGCATCATTACTGCAGTCTTCAATGTCATATGACCTTTCAGAAATTCTGATATGCTGATTTGTTGCTAAATATTTTTGTGAAACCATGATACTCTACCATTCAAAAGTATGGGGTAAGAAACAACGAGAGAGAGAGAGAGAGAGAGAGAGAGAGAGAGAGAGAGAGAGAGAGAGAGAGAGAGAGAGAGAGAGAGAGAGAGAGAGAGAGAGAGATGCAATTGTCACTTTTATTGTTTAATTGTTGTTTGTACAGACATTTATAACCTTACAAAATATTTCTATTTCAATTAATGCTGTTGTTTTTAATTTTCAATTCATAAAATAATTATGACAAAAACTTATCACTGTTTCCACAAAAATATTTAGCAGCAAAAACACATTAATAAACATATAATAATAACAACCATTATTAATAATTGAGTATCAATACGAATTTATATTAATTGAGCTACAAAGAAGAGGAGCAGATCATCTAAATGCAGCTTTTAAGGTAACAACATGTAACATGTAACAAGTCCCCAGGAGAACAGCTTCACATAAAGTAAAGACAACATCAGACAAAGAACTGAATCAAACTGAGGGTATATGAGCACAGCTAGCATAATGTAGCCTCGTGAGACCATCCTGATCTCGCGAGCTTTCAAGGTTTCACTCGCAGATCACTGGATACTTTCCGTTAAAGAAAATTTGGGAGCAGTTCACCTAACGAACGTCCAATCAGCGTTGGCTTTGAGGCGGGTTGAGGTGTGACGCAACGAGAAGCGCGTCAGTTCAGTCTAAAGAACATGTCGGCTTCAGCGGATGAAACTAGCATCAGCGTGGCTATCGAGCAAGTTTTATCGGAATTACAGAGTATTTCTTCACTGAAAGAAGAGCAAAACACTGCTCTGGAGGCTTTTCTCAGAGGAGAAGATACGCTCTGTTAGTACGTCATATGCTTCGTTGATCTGATTGGTTGATTTGGCCCGTCTTTCACCAACATAGGCCAATCAGCTAACCAGTATTTTCGCCCCTTACCAAAACTACTTCAACGGAAGGTTTCCAGATGGATATGCGGAGCAAATCCATCTGGCGGAGTCAGGTTAGGCATAATGAGGAACTCAACTAGAAATGTGTGTTGAACATAATCTGTAACTACGGAAACTAACTAGTAACTAGACCAAAGGAAAGTCAAGTCAGCTTTATTTCTATAGTGCTTTATACAATACAGATTGTTTCAAAGCAGCTTTACAGTCATAACAGTATGTTAAAAATTATGCATTTTGGCTGTTGTTCAGCAGAAGTCAGTTGAGTTCATTTCATCTATAAAGCAGTTCTGCAAAACATGATGTCCTCGTCCAGCTCATTTCAGTTCTCATACAAGAGCGTCAGTACAGTCAGATCAATAATATTGCTGAATATTAAGTGTACCCAACTAAGCAAGCCAGAGGTGACAGTCAAGTCAAGTCACCTTCATTTATATAGCGCTTTTAACAATACAGATTGTTTCAAATCAGCTTTACAGTGATAATAAAAAAATAATGCAACAAAGATTGTTTTGGCTGTACAGCAAATCTGGAAAAAAAGTAATTTTCTAGCTTACATAAGTTTATGATTGATTCATTTCCGTTGTAAAAATCATTAGGGGCCGTTTACACAACACTTTTTGAAACTGAAAACGGAAAACTTTCAATGCGTTCTGTCCGTTCATTTACACGACAACTGCTTTTTGGTGGCCTGAGAACGCAAACTTCAAAATGCAAGTTTTTGAAAACGAGTTTTGAAAATGATACCGTTATCATCTCTGTGTAAACTTCTAAAACGTGAATATGTGAAAACGGTGACGGCATGCACATGCGTATTACGTGTTTAGTCTATAGGCATTCACGTTTGAATTCATATGTGCGTAGGCGTGTAGTCTTTCTTTACAAAGTGACATTGCCAATTACTTGCATTTTCAGTGGTTTCCGTGGATCCGTGTGAATTTTAATAAATATATTATATGATTCAGGTTGCATCACAAGTCAGTGATCAGATCGGGATCGGTAGCATTCAGGAATATACAAAATATAACAAGACGGTGACACATATAAGCATATTAAAAGTATTTATAAGGATCAGTGACAGTAAAAGCATGGTGTTTTTATTTGAATAAAAAGAGCACTAAAGAAGTTTTGCTGTGGGTAAAAATGACAATTATGAAAATGCTAAAACAAAAAAAGTGTCAAACTTCGTGCCTTACTTTAATTCATTTCTTTGCTTTTACTATGAAAAGCCTACAACGAGTATTTATATTAAGTATGTTCTGTATATTTTGAGCAGTCTGATTTGGAGTGAAAATTCAGGTTTACGTCATTCGTCAGGTCTGGCACCAGATATATGCTACTTGCTTACAAGTTGTAGAACAGTCTTTCTCAACCAGGATACTCCAAGGAGGCCCTAATGTGTCTTATATTTATTTACATTCAGTTCTATTGAGGCTATGTTTACACGGAAACGATCTGAAGAGAAAACGCAAAAGTGGCGTTGCGTTATCACTTTTTATTCTGCGTTTAGACGAGCGTTATGGTTGGGAAATCCGCGTGCATATGGTGACGCAAAAGTGTGTAAAATTCAATGTATGCACTCCAGGCGGCTAGGTGTCAATGTGAAGCACTGCCACACAACAACACCAATATCTTAGAATATTTTGTACAACTGCTAAAAAGACTCTTGTATGTTTTTCAGAACTGCTAGGGCAACTTGAAGGTCCGACGTATGGAAATAATCTGACATGTTGGTTGTTATTGTCATGTCAGATTATTATTTTTTTTTAACAGATTGCAAAGTGGCACTTTTATTTCTTTTCCATTTTTGAACTTGATACAAATTGACACAGCTGCACTTTTATTTTCTCTATTTTTTAAAGACTTTTTTTTTTTACTAAAATTGACTAAAACTTGACTAAAACTTGACTAAAACCTTTTTTTGTTTTCGTCGACTAAAACTTGACTAAAACTATTAAGTTACTATTAACTATTAAGACTAAGACTAAAACTAAAAGGGCTGCCAAAAACAACACTGCTTCCGATATGTATCCTTGTTTTCACATGGGCCTGGTTGCAGTCTCTTTTTTTTTGTAGCCACTCAGAAGTCCGAAGTCTTTTGCATTTTACAACGGGTGAATCTTAAGTTGTCACTGGTGATTCATGAGTTCACATCTACATATAATTATTACGGTAAAGGTTATGCGTACTTGGCGTGCTGTCCGGGTGGAGGGCTCCGAGCTCGAAATTTCTGCCCGAACCCAGAGTACTCCCCCCTTGGTAAGAGTAGATGGAACTAGAAGTAAGGAGATGGAACTAAAAGTGTTATAAGATGGGGTGGAGGTGGGATGCTGATAAACTGTCAAGGAACAAAGGTGGGTTCTGCTGTTATTTATCTTGTCCTGAGTTGATTACTGATTGATCTCCACTTGTGCTAATTGGGTTAATTATCTGCACCTGCAGAGAACGATTCCGGGTGAAAACGTAAAAATATTTTATCGGATGTGCCTTTCGTTAAACACGGCAACGGCGTTTTGGGGGCTTAAAAACGCAAAAAAGTGAAACCACCCTCCAGAGTGAAAATCTTAAAAACGCTCCACCGTCGCGTTCCCGTCTAAACGGTAAAAACGCAAATCTGCTCACGGTGGCTCTCGTCGCGTACGCGTTTACGTCACAGGCATGTGCTAGTACAGGAAAATCATAGTCAAGTTTTAGTCAATTTTTGTAAAAAAAAAAAAAAAGTCTTTACAAAATAGAGAAAATAAAAGTGCAGCTGTGTCAATTTGTATCAAGTTCAAAAATGGAAAAGAAATAAAAGAGCCACTTTGCAATCTGTTAAAAAAAGAAAAAAGAATAGAAATCCATTTGGCAAGACAGGTCTATTTATCCCTGCATTAGTGGCTGCAATGAGCCTGTTTTGCATTGCACAATTTCTCAAAAGTCAAGCTCAATGTTCAGCTGAGATCTGTACTTTGTTTTCAGTGAAGCTGAAAAGCCCATCTCACAGAGATATGATGTGGCAAAGGGAAGAAGAATGCACACAGCTCTCTGCCTTTAGCCTTATACATAAAAACGTGATTTTTTTTTTTTAAATAGATAAAATAGACATAACATACTGTGTTAGATATGGGATTAAAATGATGGATAGTGTATGGGCAGTGTATAAGATATAAACTAATGATTAATTATTGTAATATTCCTTTGTTCCGATCAGAGCATGTGAGCGAAGAGCGCATTTCTGAATATCCCTCGGCTCGCTCATTCAGCTCAGGGTCGCGCGCTCAACCCAGAATGGCCTGCTGGTTCGAGAATATGTGGAATAAGAGCTGCCTCCGACTAAAGTTTTTATTCTAGTCGACTAGTAGTTGTTCATTTAAACCATTAGTGGACAAATCGCCCCTTTATATTAATTTAATTACTTAAATAGGCTATACAGGAAAATGAGCGTTATAGCTCATTATAGCACTCGAGCGCACGACCGCACGCATAAAGCTTGCCACAAAGAACCGGCAAAAGTAATGATTATGAATGTGTAAAAAAATAGCAAGGAGACATTTAATTGTTTATTAATAAACTGGGCCCGTATTCATAAAGAATCTTAACCCTTGTGTTCTGTTCGAATTCTGTGTACACCCTTTATGGACCGGGTCAAATTGACCCTAATTGGATTCAATACAATTCCTCAAAAATCACACTATGAAAAACAACAAAGATTTAGATACAAACTGTAAACTTTTAATATCAACATTTGTAAAACATTACAAAAACATTATATCTGAAAATATGATTTATGAAAATTTTTTTAAAACATTTTTTACAACAGTTTTGTTTTGATAAAATTGGAAAATAAACAGTATACTGATTTTTTTGCATATATATATATATATATATATTTTTTTTTTTTTACATTTTATGCTTTGAACATCGTAACTGAACAAAAAAAAAATGCTGTTTAATGACATTTTTTCATTTTCCTAAGTTAACTTTCCCTAGTTTCCTAAGACCTATTTTCCTAGTTTCATTTATTCACTCACAGGGAAGTGAGAAACCAAACATAACAAAATCATTCATCAAATAAATGTTTTTTATTTATTTTTTGGCTCTGTGAAGCTGCCTTTGAAAATCCTACATAAAAGTTTTGGGTAAAAGCTAGGTATTTTAGATATCTTGAATATTGAAATGAGAGCTTATTTTACTATCTGTGTCTGACAAAGATTTTCATCTGTAATTTGCAAATAATTCTAAACACTGTGATTTTAGCTTTTTCAAGTGTGTTTGGTTAGGGTTAGAGCACTTTTAGATGCACTTGCACGTTAGAACTGGAGTTGAAGTGCCCTTACATACAGAAAATAAATGTTTTTATTTTGTGTCTGTACAGTTGCTTTTGAATGGCTGTCTATGAGGGTCAAATTGACCCGCGAACATCACGAACGTAACAGTAATTTTGTTTGTATATGTCAAAACACATCACGATGTTGAAACTTTGCATGCATGTTCATCATGATAAATGAGAAAAAGTCACAAAATATCAAGAAGAAAAAAACAAAAGTTAACCAGTATTTCCAACAACTTGAAAATCGAAACGGGTCAAATTGACCCGCAACATAACACAAGGGTTTTTGCAAAGAGTAGCTCCTAGTGACAAAATTCCAAGAAAATTCTTAGAAATGTGGGCGTTTACTCTTAAAATTAAAGAAAAAATCCTAGTAAAGAAAAAAGTAATTCAGAAAGCACCTTAAGCCTTAAAAGAGGTCTTAAGGTCAAAATTGTTAGGAGCACGGACGAGGACTTTTAAGAGGCTTAAGAGTTTCTTTAGCAGAGGAGAAAATGTCAGAAAGACGAAGAGGGAGAAGAAATGTGTTGCAGACAATGGATGACAGTGAGTTAATAAGACGCTATAGATTAGATCGTGCAGGGATTATGTTTGTGACTGATCTTATTAGAGACGCTAATATCTCCAACACAGCACAGAAATGCCATAGCGCCAGAAATGAAAGTAATCACTACATTACGATATTTGGCAACTGGGAAAATTCCATGTTTGATACATTAAAATTAACATTCAAACCACCACTTAAATAGACATGCCAGCAATCAGTGTAATTGGAAAGAGTGGAACAATTTTTATCATTCTAAGCCAATCAAATAGCATACCATATAGGAAATTAACCGCATGGTAAAAAAAGAGAAAAAAGGATTTATATATAATGTGTGTGTGTGAGAACGGTCAAATAGGAAAAATTACGCATGTAATTTCAAAGTGAAGGCTTAAAATAGACCCTATACTTAAAATCACTTTTTTTTTTCTTCTTGGACAACCAACCAATCACAGTCTTCAAAAGATTGTGTCATACATAGCAACGGGGTCAACTCCGCCTCCTTACTAAGATGAAAGTTTTTGTCTTTTCCTTACTCAGAGTAGCTCTCAGATCGGTCCCGAATCGCTTTTAAGCTAAGACTCCTACGTAAAAGTTTTTAAGCTAAATTAAGAGTTTTCTGAGAGGATTCTTAGAATCTTTAGGAATACGGGCCCTGGAGTTTTCGGTGTCGCAGCAAAGATGAAGTTGACGATGCGGACGCCATGAGCGAATAAAGATACAAAGGCATAAAACGGAAAATTTCCTCCCGTTTGGAGGAGACCTGTCACGCCAGTGGGGCGCGCCCCACACTATGAGAACCGCTGGATTATACTGAAACTGAAAGTATGTCCATAAATCATCTCGTCGTTTCCGACCACCAAGCCCGTCTATTGGCTTCGATCGCTGCCGTGGTCCTTCGAAGATGTGTGGTGAGTGACTAGCCACAGCCGCAGGTGTGTTGTGTGGAATCTGGTGCGCGCGGCGGCATGGGTAGCCTACCCAAAACAAGGAAGCGGCAGCATTGCTGATACTTTTTTTTAGCTCAAAACAGACAGATTTCACGCAAAATAGGCAGAAATGACATGCTTGTGATTGTGAACGTCAGACTTGTAATCATTTTCGTTCCGTCTCGTCTTGTCAACGAAAACTCGAAAACGTCTCGTCATGTTTTAGTCACCTTAGAGCCATTTTTAGGTAGTCATCATCGCGTTATCGTCATAAAAAAAAAGTGCGTCAACGAAATCATTTCGTTATCGTCATCGTTGACGAAAACAACACTGAAGGGCATTAAATATAGTCACGCAATGCTGATGTTGTTAAAATTAACAATTTGCGGAAAATATAAATAATTTGCACGGTTTGACGTGATATGATAAGCAATCGTTAGATTTAATCAGTGCGATTTACTGCAATGCTTTTTTCCGCTTAGTTGGTCAGATCAAAAATGGATGACGTTTTCCGGTGGAAATTCTTATGTTTGTCATACTTCCAAAACTAGAATCTGTGATTCCGAATGACAGTATCCACATCGGCGCGGCGACTGACAGCGTACATTCTCCTCAAAACATTGGATTCACCCGCGCTGTGCCGTGCCAAGGCTTTAACCCACGTAAAGATGATAATTCCGCCAACATACATGATCATTTCGAACAGAGATGGTGACCAGTGTTGGGGAAAGTTACTTTGAAAAGTAATGCGTTACAATATTGCGTTACTCCCTTAAAAAGTAACTTATTGCGTTACTTAGTTACTTTTTTAGAAAAGTAATGTGTTACGTTACTTTTGCGTTACTTTTTTTCCACCTGGGCTGGGCTTGTTTTTTTATACCAAAAAAGATATATTTTTGGGCAAATGTAAAGACCCTTTCACCCCAAAAGTGAAATAATAAGCCTCAGACTGAAGGAAATGCAGATTTACTCCTGTACAGTAGAGTACAGTAGTGTTCAGTAGAACAAACAAACCTTTCAGCTGCTGCTGTTCTGGGTAACAGAAGAAGAGGATGCAGGAGAAACAAATTTAACACTTACTTTACCAATAAAACATATAAAAAAATCTATAGTCATTTTTGCTTATGGTTTAACTGAAGAATCGGAGGTCAGAAGCAAGTACTTTGGTCAATAAAGATTAAATGCATAAAAATTTATGTTTTATTTAACATATTTAGGTATTGGAGGTTTGCATAGTGTTCTGATTCTGCATTTCACTGATTTTATTCATTTTGAGGAATATTGAATCTTTTTTGTGCAAGTGAGATGAGTAAATCCACGCTTACATTTAATCTAGAACTATAATAACCATCATGTTTACACACAAAGCCTCTGCACTTCGATTTGTCTCAACATTAGGACAGAAGAGCAGTCAGTCAATAAAGGGGAAAACAAAGTAACTTTCGTTACTTATTAGAAAAAGTAACTCAGATATTTTATTGTAAATTTTAAAAGTAATGCGTTACTTTACTAGTTACTTGAAAAAGTAATCTGATTACGTAACTCAAGTTACTTGTAATGAGTTACCCCCAACACTGATGGTGACAGGAAAAACTATGGACTGCAGCTTTAACATAATATTAATTAAAATGCTAAAAATCACTAAAAAAAATAAGCACAAAACAAAATTTCTAAATGTTTTTTTTTTTTTTATGCACCAGATGCACATCTGTATTCATCACCATTTCATTTTAATAAGTTATTCTCATAGAACCCAGTGTTTCACTCTTGAACAGACACAGGTCAGGATGTCTATATGGAAGAGAGGGAGACGGGGGATTTTGCACCTAAAACAGATGAAACGCACCACGTCCAGCAGAAGCCGGTGTCCAGAGGAAAGCTAGAGGCCCGCACAGAATCCATACAGGTACAACATCTCCCTTCTTGGTAGCAACTGCTAAGATGCTACCAACCTATTCCTCCAAATTCATGCTTGGTAATGAATTCAATCTTGAGTAGAGATTTTTTTCTGAAAATTTAAAAAGCATGTCATCATAGTCATTAGTTAAATAATGAATATAGACGTATTACATTTGTACATAGCGACATTTGTAGGGCAACAGCTAAAAATCTGAATTCCTCTGGAAATTCGAGTGAGGTTTTTTGATCTATGAGTGTAAAAAAGTGTGTGGTAACAAGCCTTTCCAGTTTGTTTTTCTGCAACATAAATTACAGTTCTACCTCAAAAGTGATTTTTGACATTTCTGACGGTTTAAGGATTAAATCTGAACAGTTCTATTGCTTCATATTTTCTAATAAAATAAAATCGAATGAAATAAAGACATGTTCTGATTGTTTTCAGGGGAACCCCTCAGGATTGATGTTTAGAGATGGGAAGAAGCGTATCGACTACATCTTGGTGTATAAGAAATCCAGCCTTCAGGTGGAGAAGAGGTGCACGTTTGAGAGGAACCTGCGGGCAGAAGGTCTAATGCTGGAGAAGGAGGTATAGAACAATATTTTTAACTAGATGACTGTTGTATTTGAACATCATTTTGTTTGGATTGACTCGTATCGTCCTTAAGGAAAGAACACAGATCCATCAGTTTTACCAGAAAGACTCGGGAGGCAAGAGATTGTATGCATACGATTTATTTAACAGTTTGTATGCAAAATGAAATGTTAAAGTTTTTTGGCGTAGTCCGTAATCCAAATCCGGAGGGTAGAAGACACTTGCAGTTCCTGCCTGAAGATGAAGGCAGGAGCAGAGCCTACCTCTGGTGGATGGACAGAGACCAACCTGGTGGTGGTGGGGAGGATGGGGGTGAACACCGGCTTCAGTTTCTGCAAACGTAGTAATGGGTGTTAACCGGGCTTAAATACTCCATGTGTCGAGTGGCAGTGTTGTGCCTGAACGCGTTCATTGAACGATAGTTCATGAACTCGTTCATATTTTGGGCGAACTTGAACTGAACGTACTGTATTACTGCCTGATGAATGATACTTGTGAACTCGTTCATTCTGGTGTCTGTGAACGCACACTCTCTCAGTTTAAAGGTGCACTATGCATGCAGGAATTCCGTTTTTGTCAAACAGCGACCCCTAGAGTTGCTGTGGAGTACTTGTACTGTCGTAAATAGCACTCACGCAGAGATGGCTCTGCACTCACGGCCTGATCCCCTCCTCCTGTTCAGTAGGATGTAAGCAATTTTTTACAGTCTATGGATGGAAGCTGTAACGAGTTGAAATAAGGTGTGGCCCCTTTAAGAGCTGCGCCCGCCCTGTTTAACTGTCGGCAGTCTGAACACCACATGTCTACGGCGCGGGGTTATTTCTGTTTGATGCTTATTTTATCAGATCTTTTTTGCCGTAAAGCAATTCGTTACATCGCGAGACCTGATATCACGCGAAACTTCCTGATGCTGCGGCCGGCAGCCCGCCGGCTCAAAGTTGCAAGTGTGTTTTTTCCGCTCACATGCGATAGGGGGGTGCGAAACGACCACCATTCAACCCGAAAAGAGTAATATATAACCATTCCAATGACTCCGAAGCTGTTCGGTTGAGGTAAAAAACCTGCATAGTTCACCTTTAACAGCACTGTAAAAAAAATATCAGGTAACCTAAAATGTGCTTCATTTAGTGACTTCTTAATTAACTGCTTGTTTTTCGAAAATATGATTTAATACCAATAAGTTACATCAAGGGTCAAATAAAATAGAAATGGCACATTCAAGTTAAAAGTTACAACTGAATGTTGAAACCATTGTGTTTCTACGTATGCTGTACAGGTCAGGTATAAAGAATATTTTTGCTCAGGTGGCGAAAAATGTCCACCCAATAGAAAAAAGTTTTGCTCAGCAAGAAAACAAATTAGAGGGAACATTGGTGAGGATGGGAAATTTTTTTAATTTCTGTGCAAACTTTGCCCACCGATAAAATAATTGCTGTCGGTGTTTGTATATGGGCTGTGGCAATAATAATAATACAAAATTAGCAACATATGGAAAAAAATAACTATGAACTAGTTCATTTTTGGAACTTGTGAACTTAGTTCAAAATTGTGAAGTATGAACTATGACCTGAACTAGTTCATTTTAAAATTTGTGAACTGAAAATTGACCTAGTTCATGTAGAATGTGAACTTTCCCAACACTGTCGAGTGGTGATTGGCTAGATCTGTGGTTAATGAATGACGTGATTAAAGAATGACATGATATTAGAGTCTTCCCGGTAGAACTTGCGCTAGAGCTCCCATTTCTTTTGACCAGTTTTGAATTCCAATGGAAAATTGAGACACTAGCTCTGCTCCAAATTCTCCAAAGTCTTACTGTCTGCTGTCTGCAGGATGCTGACTTTTATTGCTTCCTGTCTGAAATGGAACCTTTAGAAGTAAAACTCTTCATAGACAGCCGCTCTGTCTAATGTGATGTGAAGACAGGAAACCTGACTCATAATTGATTCTAATAGAGTCTGATGTTAGCATGTTGCTATGGTAACTATGCAATGTTCTAATAAACCTAATAAATACATATAGTTGCTAACTACATTTTGGGATAGCCTTCATGTAGCAATCTTAGATTACAATTACATCTCACTAGGTTTTAGAACAAAACTAATGGCTATCAGTCAAGAGTCAAAAGAGCAGGGGTGGAGCCTAACCCTGACAACTGCAAACGTAAAAGAGAGAATTCAGTACTTATATACTCCAATGTTCAAACAGTGATTGGCCAGACCAAATAGTCATGAATGAATGATGTGGCATTAGAGTCTTCCTGGTAGAACTTATGCTAAATCTATCATTTCTACCAGAAAGACTCAGAGGACAGGTGAAAGTTTACATAGTATTTATTCCATAAAGTATTAACAGATGGTAGCATGCTACAATGGTTCATGTCCAGTTGTATAGAAAATCTCTTTGTCTTTGGCCCCGTTCTTAGTCTCTTAGATTGCAGATCGATGCAGATTCGGCAGATCCTGCCTGAAGGTGAAGACAGGGGCAGAGCCTACCCCCCAAATGAAATTCAAATTGATACCCACCAGTTGAGACTTCTCTTAATTGGAATTCCTAAAATAGAACAATCATATGAAAAATGAAGGAATAATAATAAATATTTATAAACAAATGACTGTATAAGCTATGGTCATGAGATGCCACGTTAGGAAGATTAACACACAAAGACTATGGTGTTACTTGAAAAGCCACGATAGGTCAATTTTGAGAAGGGCAGCGATAGGCCGGCTTACATTAAAAAAATAATAGTCAGTCTTACCTGTTGGCCACGATAGGCCATGTTATGTGGAGGGTCCCAATAGGCCATGTTATGTGGAGGGCCCCAATAGGTCATTTTATGTAGAAGGCCCTGATGGGTTGTGTGATTTGGAGGGCCCAAAAACCTTCAGTGGCCTTTAGCACACCTTACATCACAGGGGAGAAATAAATATGTTTCCTTCCTCTCTGCTAAACCATACTCCTTCAACCCTCATGGACCGCCAGAGAGGGATATATTTTCTGAATGCTGAGACCCGCTTCTGTATCTTCTCTACGGCCACATCACAGTTCAGAGCATCAAAGAGAAAGGTTTATCACAGATGCCTAGTAGCCATTGAACCGATGCACCGTCCTTGTGCTTTGTGGCACAGATGGCTATATGTGGGGCTTACACAGCTTTTTTTAAGACTGCCTCAGTAGATATTACCACTCAATAGGTAGGCCTGGTATCCCCGCTGCATCTATGTCCCAACACCCTCCTCGCCGCTTATGCCTTGCCATGAGCCTCAAGGTGGTAAAGCAGAGGAGGAGACTCATTCGATAACATCTGCCTCGAATCTTACCACCTGCAACCCCACGAGAGAAGCCAATGTGCTGCTTCACAAAGATGTGGGGCCTGGCCCACGAGGAGCAAACATTTGACTCTTACCCCACAAGAAAAGAGTCAAGCGAGAGGGGAGCTCCCTCGCTGTGACAGCGAGTGCATTCAGCTCTCTCCAGAACCAAACGTGCTCGCTCTACCCCCATTAGCAAGACGGGAGCATTCATAGAGGTTGCAGCACTAGGGTAGAGAGCTCGCAAGCAGTTCTTCAACTGGGGCATCCTCACATATCGCTGCTCACACAGCCCCTCCACATGCGAATGGTTAGACTACATGGGAGACAATATAGGAGCTGAATACAGATTCCTTGTTCTTTTTCTTGATACTATCTGGGAGGAATAAAAGACTCACAGACTTATATGTGGGGCAGCAGAGGAGGCGTATTAGTAACATTTGCTCTCAACCAGATCAGAAACAGCCACAGAGCAGTTTTATGAACCAACATGAGAGCAACAGAGCTAGCAGGAGAAGCCCAAGATCCCCACGATCAATCCCGCCCTGCCGCCTTGGCAGCAGCAGGACTGAACCACGAGGTGCAGAAGCTCGACTCTCATCCCTTAAGATAGAGTCAAGCAAGGGTGGAGCTTCCCACAGCGAACGTATTACAATGAATGCATTCAGCTCCCTCAAGATCCGAATGCACTCTGTGCAAACCCTTGATTCTCATCGCTCTAAAGAACTGATGACATGTAATCCAGACACCCTTTTCAGGCACTCAGGCCCTTTTGTAACGTCATCGGACTGTGTTCATTATTACAAGTGTGTGTGTCTTGTGTGGTTTCTTTGGTAACCAGTGTTCTATATTATTAGCTGAACACCTGAACTTTAATTTATCAAACCTACTTTTCTTCTCCCAGATCTGTCATACTATTTTTATACTGAGCATAACTCTGGCAGTATTTCTTTACCTCTTCTGTAGGTGTGCTTGTAATGTCGGAACATAACTTTTTCCAAACTTGCTAACAATACTAGCTTTTCCCAGTTCTGCCACTTTTCACATATGGAGTCTAAATAAGTTTTGACACACACAAATTAACAAAGCTGTTTTTCAACAAGGTAATAGGGAAATGAGGGGTTTAACCTTCAGGAAATGTTGACCCCATAGGTCAAAGAAATTATTATTTTGTATTTATTTGTTTTTGTTCTGATTAAAAGGAGGCTCAGACCCATGTTACTACTATAGTTACACTTAAAGGTACACTATGTGATTTTTGGCCCTCTAGGGGCATTATCTGTTCAATAATCTGTTTGAGATTTAGGGTACTCCATGGCATAACCTTTCTTACTCATTGTGACAACTAAACTATGGCACTCCCACACCATACATGTGTCAAAGTTGCCAGAGCATCTTTTCTCTATTTGCGGATATGACGAGGCGCGCACAGGCACGTGACATATGTATGCAATTTCCTATGAAAACCATCCTGCTAGGTCTAAAATATAAACACTTACCATAGTGAATCAGTAAAAGACAAAAACACATTTTGGAATAATTAATGATGTATTGACTCATTATATACATTTTGTTAATTTTGAAAAAAAAAGTTGCATAGTGTACCTTAAGGTAACAAGTGAGATGGTTGTTAAGTAAGGGCTAGCTAGTTTGGAACCAAATGTTTATTTGTATTATTCAAAGTATATTTTTGAGATACACACCAGGAAGGGAGAGAATCTAAAGAAAGAATTTTAAGTAGTTGTACAGACATTTGATGGGTTTAAAATTAGCTACTTTTCAATGTTAATTTTAGTTAATAATTCATCTCACAAATGCAAAAGTTCTCATTCTAAATAACATGAGATCCAAATGCCATGACAATCTGGTACCCGGTTGTCACGTTTGGTGGTTGTAATGAACGCACGATGATGGGAAAATATACAGTAACAGAGACAGTCTTTAATAAATAAGCCCCCTCGTCCCTCCAGCTTAGCCTCAGTCAGTTGTTCCTCTGTGTCCGCCACAGACTTCCGGGTCTCCGGATCCGCCTCAACCCTCCACCCCTTCTGCTCCACTGGGCTTCTCCTTCCCTCTGGCTTCCCAGTTGTACTCACTCCCTCCATCTTTGCCTGGTCTGCCGAGCCCCCATCTCCGCCTCGGTCCCGCGAGCCAGCAGCTCCACCTTGGGCCTCTACCCAGCCTGGTTCCGCCTCTGTCAGTCGGTCTCCGGGTTCAGCCCGGGCATTCAGCCAAAGCCCCACCCTGGCTCCTCGCACCGTTGGCTCCACAGTGGTGTTTCTCTCCATGACTCCTCCTCCTTCCTGTCTATTACCAGCTCCACGCCCTCCTCCAAAGCCCATTCCCTCCTTCCACACTCGAACTATCAATTACAGCGAGATGATGTGCCTTCTGGGAGTGGGGAGTACGGTTACGGTTATAGATTCTTATTCTGATATTTCCTTTCTTTTTTGTTTTAGTTCCTGTTTCCCTGCTCTGTTTAGTTTCGGTTTTCTTGGTCTCTGATTATGTCCCTGTTTGTTTCTGTGATTAATTATCATCAGCTGTATCTTATTTAGTTTATGATTATCCTGTGCATATATACTCTCTGTTCAGTTAAATTCTTTTGTCGGTTATTGTGGTTGCGTTTCCAATGTATTGCTGATTAAAGGTATTCTAGTTCATTCTCTTCGTTGTGCGATTGTTCCATACACAGACAGAGTAATCAACAGAACTAAGAACAGGTGAGGAACTAATGAGTAACTATGGAAACTAATAATGACCAGAAACACAGGCAAAATGGTAACAGCGAAAACAAAAATAAAACACAATGAATCTAAACAGAACGTCTCAGGTTATGTATGTAACCCTGGTTCCCTGAAGAGGGAATGAGACGCTGCGTTGAGACACTGTGGGAATGCCCCTGCATTATTGTGTCTAGCGCTAGCTTCTGATAGGCTGAAGCAAGTCGATCACAGGCATGCATGGAGTATGGCAGGGCGACGCAGTGTCTCGTTCCCTCTTCAGGGAACCAGGGTTACATAGGTAACCCGAGACATTCCCTTTCAAGGGAACTCGAGCTGCATCGAGACAGTGTGGGAACACTATACCCACGACGCCATAATAGCAAATTCCTGTTCTGTGTGAAGTCCCGTTCTTAGAAGCAAGCACCCTAGACACCGGAGTGAAGCCTAGATCCAAGTCAAAAAATCTAACAAATGTATGTGGTGAGGACCAGCCTGCCGCATCACAGATGTCATGAAGGGAAACCCCCGATATTAAAGCCTATGAGGCAGCCATACTCCTGGTAGAATGGGCCCGGACAGCCAAAGGTGAAGGCTGACCAGCCGCTTCATAAGCAAGTGAGATAGCCTTGACTACCCACTTGCTCATCCTCTGCTTGGATGCAGGGTAACCTTTTCTGGGTGACCCGAAACAGATGAATAGTTGATCTGATTTACGCCACAGGGCAGCTCTGTGTGTGTACACATCCAAAGCCCGCACAGGGCACAGCAGATTAAGTTTTTTCCTGATCTGGTGTATTAAAAGGTGGAGGACAGAAGGCCTGCAGCACAATTGGGCCCTCATCATTAGTAGGGACCTTAGGAATGTAGCCCGGCCTAGGGTGAAGAAAGGCTTTCACCATACCAGGTGCAAATTCTAGACACGAAGGTCAACCGACAAGGCTTGCAAATCTCAAATTCTCTTGATAGAAGAAATGGCAATGAGAAATAAAGTTTTTAGTGTAAGGAACTTTTATGAAACTTCTTCAATGGGCTCGAAGGGAGCCAACGCCAGGCCTCCCGGTACAACGGCCAAATCACAAGCCGGTGCTCTAGTGCGCAGTGCAGGCCACAGCCTCGAAAACGAGTAAGGAGAGGATCTCTCCCCAATGATGCACCACCCAGAGGAGGGTGGTAAGCAGATATAGCCGCCACATACACCTTCAAGGTGGAAGAAGATAAGATAACCCCGCAGAGAAACGTTCTTGCAGATAATCAAGTACTTTACCAACAGGGCAGAAACAGGATTCAGTTGGCGTTCTCCGCACCAAGCAGAGAACAGTTTCCATTTCAGTGCATACAGTCTAGATTGGAGTATGGTCTCCACGACCGGTGTCGAGACACCTGATTCTATGAGCTGGGCCCTCTCAGGGGCCAAGCCCACAGTTTCCACTACTCCGGGCGAGGGTGATACATCGTGCCCCCTGCTTGGGACAGTAGGTCCCTCCTGATTGGAATCTCCATCGGAGAGCCATCTAGAAGGGACACCAGGTCCGAGAACCAAACTCGGGCGGCCAGTTCTGGGCTACTAATAACAGACGGGCCCCTTCCCGGCGAACCCTCTCCAGAACTCCCGGAAGCATGGATATCAGAGGAAAAGCTTACAGCTGTCCTCACGGACAGCTTTTCGCAATACTCACAGTCAGCCCCCTCGAGAACTGAGTGGGCATGCTCCACTCCCAAACAAGCAACACAAAGCTGGTGTGTGTCCCCACCCGTGATGAAACAAGGGCAGGGAACAACACACCGCTTAAAATCTTGCTTGCTCGCCATTTTTATATATATATATTAGTGCTGGGCAACGATTAAAAAATTTAATCGCGATTAATCACATGATTTTCGTGCGATTAATCGCATTGTTACGCGCAAAATTGAATAATGAATTCTAAAGTGTATTGCGCACTTTTGATTTAAATGTACTGCTACAAAAGTGCAATAACATGTGGTTTCCAAAAACTTTAAACAAATAAGGTGCTTTTATACCAGCAATATTCCCTTTACACAGTATCAATAAAATATTTCTTGTAAATCTCAACTTAAACATTAATGTAATCAAATCAAATATTTAAACAAAGCTATTTGCCACTGCCAGGGCATTACCTTTTATCTAGCTTGTTAAAAGAGTCCAGTTTTCTTTTTTTTTCTTTTTTTCTGAACAGGTATCTTGTGTCAGGGAGCAGCAGCACAAACTACAGATATAAGTCGACCAACGTTACTTCTCTGATAGCAGCTTAGGTTTGGTCATGGCATGCCATGGTTTCCCACGTAAGATTACATTAAACAGAGGTAAAGCCCAATTTATACTTCTGCGTCGAACTCACGCCGTAGCTGTGTAGCGCGCGTACCCTGACGTGCATCTCTCCAAAAATGTAACGTCAATTCTACGCGTAGCCTACCGCAAACGCTGTGATTGCTAGAACCGCTCCCCGGGTTTCACACTCTCCCTCTGCATGTGTAATTGCGCGTTAACGCGGACAACGACGCAGATATATAAATGAAAACCAACGCGTAGTCTATAGCGTAGACTAGAGGCTCCGGCGTAGGTCCGACGCAGAAGTATAAATCAGCCTAGAGTGAGGTGAAGTGGTCGAGCACAGGTGCAGCGACAAGCGGGTGCGTTCCTGTGAAACTGTTGCGGTCATGCTCGCCTCACGCACGCGCCCGCGCGTTGCCGAAGTGGAATTGTCTAACTTTTTGTACACGACGGTGACGACGCGCAGCACAAATCATTGGAAGAGAGACTGATCCTCGGCTCGCTGTTTGTGAGTTTCCAGAATCTAAATAGTTATCAGGACATCAACAGGAGGGAATTCACATGGCAGAGCATCCCCGCTAAACTAAACGCAGGCCTATCAGGTAAAGTTATGTATAATTTTAATTTAAGTTAAAAAGGCTACAGCTGCGTAGCGCACAGAAGCCGTTGCCATGGTTACTATCCATAGAGCGCCTGTCATTCACTCGTGGAGCGCTGTCTCCCTTTCTGTTCACCTGAGAGAACCTGCCAAAGCCTCTCCACTGCTTGTTTGGGTGGGTTATTTGCTGGCTGACCAACATCCCACCCCTCCTGTGATCATGGTTTGACTGTAGGACTATGTGTATTCAGAGCCAGTGAGCAACGGACTTTCAAAAAAAACAAAAAAAACAACAAAAAAAAACAAACAAAAAAAACATGCGTTAACGCGCGATAAAAAAATTGTCGGCATTAATTAATAAATGCGTTAACGCGATAATAACGCGTTAACTTGCCCAGCACTAATATATATATATATATTAGGGGTGTAACGATACACGTATTCGTATTGAACCTTTCGGTAAGAGGCTTTCGGTTCGGTTCGGTTTTCGGTACGCATTTTTAAACCGAACGGTTCGTTGGACCATTTTTCCTGCCAACCAAAATTTCGTTATTTCAAATGTAGGCGCGTCGGGCGTGGTAAGCGCGTTCATAATGTAAGAGACGCTGGCGTGACCACAACATTGCCCAACATCAAATGGCAAATGTAATGTAAGCGGAACGAATTTGAGCTACTCGTTATTGTGTGGTTGACAGACCGTTTATCAGTTTGGACCAATGCAGCACGAGCCGATCTTAATCAAGCAGCACTGTTACTACACAGCGAAATCCTGTAAAGAAAATTTTTTTAATTTGCGACTGAAGTAATAACATCGCTTCGAGATCTAGTGAGAAACATTCACATTTCTCCGTTATTAACGGATCAAACAGCGCTGACATGGAATCCAGGAAGAAACATTGTGCCATGAATGAACTATTCAGTGTCCACAGATCAGCAACATTCACCATGGATTTACTGTAGTAACACTACTAACTGTAACCATGGAAGTTTGACAGGAATAGTAGACAATAGTGCTTTCAAGAAACATTACATCGGTTTTATTTTGACATTATGAATACAATTGCTGCCCTCAAATGTTAATCTGAACTAAAATAAACCTTTGTTTATAACTACTACAATATTACATTTCATTTTGTCCAAGGAGCTGTTTTGTTTTAAATGCTCCTAAGAAAAGTCAAGTATAGCTCCATCATTGCTCAAAGTAAAAAGATCATACTTTATGATGTTAGTTTTATTCAAAGTAAAATTAAAAAAATTAAATCAAGGAAATTTCTCTGGCATTTCTTTCTTTTTGCTGTATCAAAAACTTACCGAACCGTACCGAACCGTGACACAAGTGTATCGTATCGAACCGAACCGTGAATTTTGTGAACCGTTACACCCCTAATATATATATATTTATAGATATATATCTTTCTGTGAAATATTGTGCTTGCAATGACAGACAACAATAAATAGTCAGGGACAGTATACAGAGAGCTCTTGCTGAAGGCACAGAAGCTAGCGCGATCTGTTTTCAGGTGTGCTTTATAGTTTCCTGGTCGATGACGTCACCCGCCTATGACGTCTCGTCTCTCCATTAGACTGATTATACACGTGCTTCATGACGCAATCACACAGGGGCGTTCCCACAGCATCTCGCCTTGAAGGGAACTAAATATAACCCTGACACCGGTAACTTACAACCCTGTTACTTTTTCAATTATTAATATTTATATTGAATTTCATACATTTTACATATTGAATTCAGATGTTTACTTAATTGCACAAACCAGAGTTTTAAAATGTATTCAGATTAAAAAAATGTATTAACACATCTCTTATAAGATTAATAGAAAATAAAAACCAATTGTATAAATTCATATTTTTGATCTTCTGAATTTGACGATCAGCATTTTCTGAAGGTTAAATGCCTCTTTTACAAGAAAAAAAAACTTCAAGACTTTCAGACAATATTTGGTACCCTCTTTTTGAACAGAGTCTGCTACTAACCAGCTAACTAACTGACCAATAAATATTATAAAACCAACCGATACATCTTAATTATATGACTGTGTATAATATGCTGATAATGATTTGTCTTTCACTTTGACAGCCCTCATTAACCAACAGTGATATCCTGTTTGTGAAGATTCATGCACCATGGGACACGCTGTGTAAATATGCAGAGCAAATGAACATTAGAATGCCCTTCAGGTAGAGTTAATTGTCATTGTACTGTGCTAAACTTCATACTGTTAGTAAATTCAATGTGATTATATTATATATGTATTTTACAGGAAAAAGTGTTACTTCAGAGACTGGAAGAAAAAAAATATGGGAAGGTAAGATAATGCTGGTATAGTTCTTACTGTTCTGTGTTTCCACAAATATGGCTGGGAGTTAATTATTTCATTTTATTTGCATTCTAGTCAAAAACCCATTCAGTACTTCTATTTTGTTAATTTTATGTGGATTTTAATTTGAATCAAACTGTAGCTGTGGGGAATAAAGATTCTATTAAGTTAATTAGCTTGATATTTGTTGTGCGTCTCAGGGACTAAATCAGGCTTGATTTAATTTGCATAAGTAAAGAAAACTCTAGAGGTGACTTTAAGTTTGAAATGAAGAAACTACTATTAAACTACCTGTCGTTTTTTTTTTTATTGGAGACAATAACACATTTTTTTGACAAATGCAAATGTATCTCTACAGTCAATTTCAGCTGAGATTTCGTCAGTTGAAAAGCTGGCTACCCAGGAACCCTATGAAACTGGATAAGGAGGCATTACCAGATCTGGAGGAAACGGATTGCTACACCGCCCCCTTCAGCAGGGCCAGAGCGCACCAGTATGTTCCTCTTTCATGAGCTTGTTAAAATCAAATATCATGTTTTCTCAAATAATCTCATATAGGCCTACTTTATGACATAACAGGCCTACTTTATGACAGAACAGATGCCATTGCATGACACCTTTTGCTTTCTGGAAATATGATACTGCAATTAGATAGCTGAACACTGAAGCTGAAACCACAATTCTGCAACCTTCATCAACCAATGAACGAAATTCAGCCTCAGCTGACCCTTTCATTGCAGATTTAATGATGGAAGCACTTTAGATCATGTACTTGATGTACTTGAACTTGATGACTATATGTGAATGCACTGAAGTCACTGCTTGCTGAGATCCACTTTACAGATCAGAGATTATTTTAAATGCATGACCTCATAAATTACTGTATCCTGTGGTAAAATATTTTTTTTGTTAAGGAGGTGCTATTAGTAAGGGTTTATTTGAGGTTGGACAGAGGTTTTGTATGCACAGAAATGTTGGAATTGGGTAAGCAGGGTTTAATCTTTCTTTTCAAAACTTTAAACAAATAATAGATCATAAAAAGATTTAAAAGAAACTTTCTGCAGAGTATCATTATACAGAGTTTTTGACAGCAGCAAAAGGAAGAATCTCATGAAGGTTTCAAGAAATATATATATTTTTTTGCATATATTAAACAGTATTATTTATTTAACATAGCTTTTATTTAGAATTGTCTTTTATTTTTATATTTTTAGTTTTCATTTTCCTTTTAAGTTAAAGCTGCATTAGGGAGTTTTGAGAAAACGTTGACTTAGCCTGAAAATTTGAACAAGCACAACTTACAGGTCCCACCCCCTTGCTCTCTGCTGCGCTACAGCCCTCCCTCCACAGCTCGTCCTCCACAGCGGAGCCTGTCGTGAACGCGCAGGCTAGTAAACAGGGCCACCGATAACAGCGGATAAAAAGTTTGGCACATTCACTAATAGGGACTAAACGTCAACAATATGCTTTACATTGACTATGGCCTGCCCATACTTTGACTACAAACTTGGTCCTCAAATCATTATGTATTTTGCAATAGCCTACATGTAACTTTGTAACGTTGCACTCTTTCTATAAGTTATAATGAGCACTGTCCCTGTAAAATAAACAAATAAATAAATAAATAGCTAGTAAGATAACGTTAATATAACGGTAACTAACGTTACAGTATGTAAGTAATTATTCTAGCGATATATAATGCTAGATAACGTGTGCTAGTACATTATTTCAGCAACATGACAAGCCAGTGAATTAGCAGGTTTCAATTGTTGCTTAGCAGAGTGCATGACCTTTTATCTACATGTTATGCAGCTAGAGTTTTGACACCGAGTCAATGGGCTCTGTGTAATTCTTTCTTTTTCGCTTGTTTATCGTTATCAGTCTTTTTCCTTTTACCTCTTTGTTTTATGAGCAGGTGTTACTCGAGAATTGGCCGTTTAGGTTGTTTCTCCGTCATAAGCACAGCTGCAGCACTCCGGCAATCTGGAGTTTGAATGACGGCTCGCGCTCCGGCGCTCGCGCTGTGCAAGAGAGGGGTGTGATCAGCGCGTACACGAGCGTGACTGACACTGCTAAGACACTCCTCCCGGCTCTGATTGGTTGTTTCTGACCGGGAGCGTGTATTTCTTGCAAATGGCAATATGACCACTAGGAGGAGCCAGAGGAGCTTGATTTTTACACAGATTATCTATCTCATATTCTACTGTCAGGACATAATGACAGTTTTAGCAAATACATTTTTTCAAAAGTTACCTACAGCAGCTTTAAGTTCTAGTAGTTTTGAACTTTTGTAATTTTTAGGATTAGGGTTATGGTTCTATTTAGCTTTAACTTAGTGTTACTTCTTTTTTTCCTGACCATAAATTTAGGTAGGGCAGATTATGGATCTTAGTGCTAGTCAGTGCTTTAAGTGGGCCGGTACGCACCGGTACTCAGTACCGCCACTTCCAAATATAGCTCTTGAGCGTACCGCCACCTCTCCGTGCGCCCAGAACGTGCTTTTAGCGTACCGGTACGCTCATTTGCACATCTGTTTTAATCCTTTGGCTGCGCTGCCGCTTTTCAGAGCTCCCTTCACAATGCACGCCTCCTAATTCGTCCCACAGAGAGCAGAGACTACATTACCCATACACCCATGAGTTTTACAAGTGAAAAGCGCATGCGTCGCTTTTGCCGCTGTCAGTGTTAGCTGCTCGGTTAAAATACAAATAGAGCATCACAGTGCGTGCCGTGCCCGGTTAAACCCCGCGAAGGTCCGTGAAGACTGAAGATCGTGTAATGACGTAGGGCTAGCTCATTGGTCGCACGTCAGAGGCGCCCGCGCCATTGGATGTGCAGTTGCCGCAGTACAGCCTATGAGCGAGCCAGATGCTCAATGTGTTTTACATATAAGCTTCATTAAATCAGAATCAGAAAAGGAGTTTCCCTGCACATTCACTATATAAAATTCACTGGAGGAAAAAGTACGCGTGGTCGTCGTCAGATTTGGAAGTCGCTCAAAAGGCTCTTTCGCGGTTGTGGCTTCAGTCGACTTCATCAGTGAGGCGCGGTGGTTTATGGGATGAGTAGTTCCTTCGCTCGGAAATGAAAATATGTACACAGTCTTGTACCTTTGACTCTATTTGGATTTTCTCTTCGTTTTTTTCACTCGAAATGATATGTTGTATGCTTATGAGTTCAGCCGTAGCTGGTTATCCTCAGACATGCTCTAAAACTCTTTAGATACGGTTTTTCCAAAACGTCAATGGGAGAAATGAATGGGAAATTTACTTCCGGCACCGAAGCTCTCTCGGGCTGTGGGCGGGACTGTGATGCTCTATACCCCAGACCTATGCCCCAGACAATAACATTTCATTTTGTAACAGAATAAAAGTTTTTTTTTTTTTTTTTACAATGTAATTTTACTCTGTTTCTTCATGTTTTTACTCAACATTTGTGCAGTTTTGGGAGGATTTATGATATATTTTAAATTTCTATAAATAAATAAATATTTATTTAAATAGGCTTTTTACAACAAAAAAAAACAGCATTTTATGTCAAATTCACTTTATAAAATACCCAGATTTCTAACTTTCATTCATGGAGATAACATGGATAATTTTACATGGTTTAATGTAAGATTTTTGGCCATTTTTTTGAAAATGCAGTTTTAAAATAAAATAAAAATCACTTTAACCACTAGATGGCTATAGAGCTTCACTATATGGTATTTGCTATTTGACTAATCAAAATATATATTTTCACAAGTTTTTCCAGTTGGATTCATATCCACATTTTGTACATTTTATTTATGTTCAGTAGCTCTTTCTACTGTAGCTCTTTCTAAGGGTATTTTTTCAATACCCTTTGCACATTTTATTTATGTTCAGTAGCTCTTTCTAGCTAAAGCAAATCTACAAACTATAAAAGGATTTATTATTTTTTATAAGGTCGTCTGTTGACTGCTGTTTATATAAAAGCCCTTCAATATAGTCAGGGGAGGAGGGGAGTCAGCAAAAAATAAATAAATAAATAAATAATAATAGAGTACCGCCACCTCTTTTGGGCCACTTAAAGCACTGGTGCTAGTGTATGATTAAACATTTTGTAAGCTTTATATTCTAATAGCTGAAGACATGCAGACACACTTTTGGCAGAGGTCTAACGTCCTTGAGTTATTGATGATTGACAGGCATGCATAGAATGCTATCTTAGTATTGCCTTAATGTAGCATTTATAGCTTCCGACTGTTGTTTTAGAATATTACAAGTTGTGGAGGAATTCCAGTGAGGAAAAGAAAGTCAATTCTATTCTCAGAACAAACAGAACTAAATAAAGGCAATTCACATTAGCACGTTTAAACTGTATTTATAATCCATCCAGTATAATACAGTAAAACTACACATTTTAGAATGGCCTTTTATTGAGAGAAATAGGCCTTTTGAGCATGGCTAGGAGGAAGCCAGTGTAACGCACATGATATCAGTCATAGTCTATCCTACATGACAAATAAAAATCATGAACAAATTACAGACACTGGACTTGAATCATGGGCGCTCTCTGGAACTGCTGAAACGCCCTCCGGGGATGCGGGAACAGACACTGGACTTGAGTCAGGGGCGGTCTCTGGAGCTGCTGAAACGCCCTCCGGGGCATCAGGAAGACACTGGACTTGACTCAGTGTAGCCCTCGGGGGCTGCTGAAATGCCCTTTGGGGCTGCAGGAACAGACACTGGAGTTGACTCAGGGTGGCCCTAGGGGGCTGCTGAAATGCCCTCTGGGGCTGCAGGAACAGACACTGGGCTTGAGTCAGGGGTGCTCTTGGGAGCTGCTGAAATGCCCTCCGGGGCTGCAGGAGCAGGGTCAGGGACATAATCTGATGGCTCCGGGGCTGGAACAGGATCAGTGAGCACAGCAAGCACAACATCACTGACAGGACTGGACAGAAAATGACTAGCAGGAACGGTCTCTACGGACAGTACATGAATGGCAAGAATAGGCAAGAACACCAGACCTTGGACCACCAGGACTGCTGGACTTGGGACCATCAGAGACAGGCCCTCCGGTTTCGGGAGCTCCTAACTCTGGTTCTGCTAGACCAATGAATTTGAGCCCTCCTGACTCGGGCCTCTTGGACCAATGAGTTTGGGACCTCTTGACTCTGCCCTGCTGGCCAAATGGGCGTGGGGCCTCTTGACTAAGGATAAGTACTGAAACCTGGTATTAAATGGGCCCCAGGGCTGAATTATGAAAGACCACTGTATCGATAAGCTCAGACGTTATCGGTTCTGCTGTCGGTACCAGAGAAATTAAGAAAATACACATACTATTTATTATTGCTATAAATACGCTATCTTGCAAATTCTATCTCGTCAGCCATTTCTATATTATTGTATTTCTTGTAGATGTGCCGTTAATTTATAAATTAATGTATCTTAATTTGCTAAAATTATACTTAATGTTCTTAAAACTAAATTTGCTAGAACTTTATTTTACAGTCCTGCTGTCAGGGTTGTTGCAGGATACTGAAGACGAGGGAACAGAATTTCAATGCAGCTGGTTTATTCATAAACTCAGGTACAGGAAAACTCAGGAACACACAACCATACATCGATGACGACCAACAAACACTGAGGGAAAACACAGGGCTTAAATGAACAGGGACTAATAGGATAATTAACTGAACACAGGTGAAGGGAATAACTAATCAGACAGAGCGGGAAAACTAACAGGACTGAACCAAAATCACAAAGACAGGGGTGAACAAGATCACAAAACTGAACTAATAACAGGACTGAGCCAAAATCCCAAATACAGGGGGAAACCAGATACCAAAACAGAACTTAAACACATTGAAACATGACAGTACCTCCCCCCTCCCCAAAGGCGCGTCCTCGCGCCGTATAACATCCAAAGGGGTGGGCATCCTGGACTCCAGGACGGTCCAGGCGGAGCAGGCTGGTCAGGGGACCAGGGCGGAGCAGGCTGTGGGCGTGGCCACGGCGGAGCTGTCGGACCCTCGGGCGTCCAGGGCGGTGGTGACCCTTCGGGTGGCCATGGTGGTGAGGACCCTTCGGGTCGCCATGGTGGTGAGGACCCTTCAGGCGGCCATGGTTGTGAGGACCCTTCGGGTGGCCATGGTGGTGAGGACCCTTCGGGCGGCCGTGGCGGTGAGGACCCTTCGGGCGGCCATGGTGGTCAGGACCCTTCGGGTGGGCATAGTGGTGAGGATCCTTCGGACGGCCGTGGCTGTGAGGATCCTTCAGACGGCCGTGGTGGTCTTTTTTCAGGCCTCCGTGGTTCTTTGGCCGGCCACGGCGAAGGCGTATAGCCCCCCCCCCCCCCCCAAAAAAATTTCTTGGGGAGAAGGACAGGCTCAGGATCGGGAACAGACACCGGCTCAGGGACAGACACCCGCTCAGGAACAGACACCGGCCCAGGAACAGACACCGGCCCAGGAACAGACACCGGCCCAGGAACAGACACCGGCCCAGGAACAGACACCGGCCCAGGAACAGACACCGGCCCAGGAACAGCAGCCACTAGAACAATAACGCCCACAAAGACAGACACAAACACAGAAACCGGCTCAGGAACGGGAACAGACACCGGCTCAGGAACGGGAACAGACACCGACTCAGGCTCAGTAGCCACTAGAAAAGTAGCGGCCACAAGGACAGACACAAAAACAGAAACAAACATTGGCTCAGGAACAGCAGACACTGGCTCTGGCTCAGGAACAGCAGACACTGGCTCCGGCTCAGGAACAGCAGACACTGGCTCCGGTTCAGGAACAGCAGACACTGGCTCCGGCTCAGGAACAACAGACACTGGCTCCGGCTCAGGAACAACAGACACTGGCTCCGGCTCAGGAACAACAGACATTGGCTTCGGCTCAGGAACAGCAGACACTGGCTCCGGCTCAGGAACAGCAGACACTGGCTCCGGCTCAGGAACAGCAGACACTGGCTCCAGCTTAGGAACAGCAGGCGATGGGCTCAGGCTCTGGCGGGCAGGCGATGGGCTCAGGTGCTGGTGTGTAGGCAATGGGTTCAGGTGCTGGTGGGTAGGCGATTGGCTCAGGTGCTGGTGGGTAGACGATAGGCTTAGGTTCTGGTGGGCTCGATCACCTCCCCTAATGTGACCGCCCCGGGTTCCCCTAAACCTAGCCAACCGAGTGCCCAAGAACCGTTGATTCATCTTTGTAATTTTTTAAGGTTGGTCGTTCTGTCAGGGTTGTTGCAGGATACTGAAGACGAGGGAACAGAATTTCAATGCAGCTGGTTTATTCATAAACTCAGGTACAGGAAAACTCAGGAACACACAACCATACATCGACGACGACCAACAAACACTGAGGGAAAACACAGGGCTTAAATGAACAGGGACTAATAGGATAATTAACTGAACACATGTGAAGGGAATAACTAATCAGACAGAGCGGGAAAACGACTCGGTTACTAAGGTAACCTCGGTTCCCTGAGAGGAGGGAACGAGTATTGCGTAAGTAGCTTACGCTATGGGAAAACTCCTTTTCTCGAGAAATATTGAAGTCTTTATGTAAAACGCATTGCAGCTGCACAGCATACAGCAATGAGCGAGGCAGCTCGGTCATTGGCTGTGCTGCGGCAACTGCACAAACCTATGACGGGGCGACTCTGAACCCGCTTCCAATGGGCGTGCTTCGCGCCCGCGCGCGTCAGAGCCCGCCAAGATGGGCGCCCCGTCGTCTGAGTTCTTTAGGTTCAATCGACTAAAGCGAACTGACCAAGCACAAGCACGGCAGCTTACGCAATACTCATTCCCTCCTCTCAGGGAACCGAGGTTACGTTAGTAACCGAGTCGTTCCCTTTCGAGAGGTTCCTCCTATTGCGTAAGTAGCTTACGCTATGGGAACACCATGTAAAATGCCGTGCGTGCTGACTTCGCTCTATTAAGCCGGAGGTAGATGCCTGAGCCTTTAAGCAAAGTAATTATCCAACGAGCCGGCCGAAGGATGAGTTCCTTGGCCATCGAGTGCAGGGAGCTCGACCTGAGTCCACCCTGACGATTTATATACGAGACTACCGTCATGTTGTCCGTTCGGACCAGGATGTGCTCGTCCTTCAGGTACGGAAGCAGGGCTCTGAGAGCCAAAGCAACCGCTTTCAATTCCAGACAGTTTATATGTAGGCGCTTCTCCGGGTTTGACCACAAGCCGGAGACAGGCCTGCCCTCGTAAAGGGCCCCCCAACCTATTTTGGAGGCATCTGTCGTGATCATTTTTCTCCTTGTGTTCACGCCCAGACTCACACCGGACTGATACCAGTCGACAGCTTTCCAGGGCGTCAGGGCTCTTATGCAGCCATGATTCGCTCTGATTAAAAAGTGGCCCGAGCGCCACGCGTGAGTGGGGACACGGCTTTTGAGCCAGCGTTGGAGAGGACGCATGTGCAACAATCCTAGCTGGAGTACAGCTGATGCTGAGGCCATGAGACCGAGCATCCTTTGAAATCGCTTGTCGGGGGCGCGCGCTGAACGATGTTGCAAGGCGCCGGATAGTGAGCGTGCGCTCTGATGAGAGGTGTGCCGTCATCTGCACTGAGTCTAGCACTATTCCCAGAAAAGAAATATTCTGGCTGGGGGATAGCATGCTCTTTGCAAAATTGATTCTTAGACCCAGGCGTTCTAGATGACTGATAATCCAAGACCTGTGTGTCACTAACTGGCTCTCTGATTGTGCTAGGACTAGCCAATCGTCGAGATAATTCAGTATTCGCACTCCCCGCTGTCTCAGGGGGGAAAGTGATGCATCCATGCATTTCGTAAATGTACGGGGTGCCAGTGACAGGCCGAATGGTAGTACTGTGTACTGGTATGACTGTCCCTCGAAAGCGAATCTCAGAAATGGCCTGTGATGAGGCGCTATCGGAATGTGAAAGTAAGCGTCTTTCAGATCCACAAATAGAAACCAATCCCCTGGGCGAACTTGCGCGAGGATATGTTTGGTTGTTAACATTCTGAACGAGCGAATCATTAAAGCTTTGTTC
This sequence comes from Rhinichthys klamathensis goyatoka, assembly GCF_029890125.1. NCBI lineage: Eukaryota > Metazoa > Chordata > Actinopteri > Cypriniformes > Leuciscidae > Rhinichthys > Rhinichthys klamathensis. Next base: position 851,145 of record NW_026606582.1, read on the forward strand.
AGATGTCTGAGATCCAGAATGGGGCGGAGACCACCATCCTTCCTCGGGACGAGAAAATAGCGACTGTAAAAACCTGCCTCGCTCATAGAGGGAGGGACTGTTTCTATAGCGCCCTTCTCAATCAGTTTGAGCACCTCGGTGCGTAGAACATGTGAAACATCTTTTCTCACTTTCGTCTCGACCACCGCTGTGAAGCGGGGCGGTCTGCGAGCGAATTGAAGCGAGTAACCGTGTTTTATTATGTTCAAAACCCATTTCGGCATGCCGGGGATATTTTCCCAAGCTTTCGCTCGTACAGATATGGGCTGAATGCTGGCTGGGGGCGTGTCGCAGTGACGTATGGCTCCCGCCGGTAAATCGCCCTGTGCTAATACTGAGCTTACAGCTCTCAGAGGCGCGGGCGCGCGCTGAGCAGCTTTGTTGAATGCCGAGTGCAGGGGCGCGTGTGAGATTACAGGCACGCTTGCCACATCTGTAATGCTCACAGTGTGAGTTGGGGAAATGTTTAAGACTGTATGGACAGTGCTTATGGGTGGGGGTGCATAGACTGTGGTAGGCACGCGCGCCACTTTCATAAAACTTCCCGCTCGTGGCGGGAGGTTTTTGGCCATATAAACAGTGTTTGTGAGTTGGGGTGCGTGCATAACAGTGGGCACACGCGCTACTCTTATAGAATTTCCCGCTTTTACTGGGGAAGTGTTTATAACTGTGGGAACAGTGCTTATGTGTAGTGGTGGATACATGACAGTGGGCACACAATCTACATTTATGGGGCGTCCAGCCTGAGCTGGGAAAGCATTTGGCACTGCTTTGACAGTTTTGATATGTGGGAATGCGCACTTTAGTGTGGACACGTGACCCCTTAATGACACAGGCAGAAAATGGCTCTTTATGTGATTTCTGTGTGTCGCCGTAAAAACGGCGTTTGTTTGCAGGTGAACGAGCTGTGCGGCTGGCCCGTTGGCTGCTGTACAGACATTTCCAGCCGCCTGTAAGGGGACTGGGTAATGCTTTAGACGTTTTGGAGAGAGCGGTCCGGCTTCTGTGAGACACGCGCTCTCTCTCTTTCTCCCTGTAGCTAGGAAGACTTACGAGGCTCTGGGTTCAGCACAATCTTGGGCCGAGGTCCCCGTCGCTCGGGCGGTTGCTTCCTGTTGGGAGAGCGCGAGCGGCGTCAAAAGTCAGTTTCAGGTCTGGGCTGAGAGACGGGAGGCGCCGTCTTGACTCGCTGCTGCTGAGGCGGCTTTTGGCGGCTCTGCGATGAGCTAGATCGCTTGGGCAGGAAGTGTCGCATAGCCTGCGAATCCTTACGGGCTTCGGTGAAGCGCTCAGTGAACTCCTTCACCGCTGGTCCGAACAGGCCGCTTTGGGAGATAGGCGCGTCGAGGAACGACGCCTTATCTGCATCCTTCATCTCTGTTAGCGTCAGCCACAGATGGCGCTCAAGGACAGTCAGGTTAGCCATAGCACGGCCGATGGATTGGGCGGTGGCTTTTGTGGCTCGCAGTGCTATGTCAGTGGCGCTGCGCAGATCCTTGAATGCCTCAGGATCAGGTCCAGACTCGTCCATGGTGCGGAGAAGTTTAGCTTAAAACACTTGGAGGACAGCCATGGAGTGAAGCGCTGACGCAGCTTGGCCGGCGGCGGCGTATGTGCGACCGGCGAGAGCTGAAGTAGATCGGCAAGGCTTCGAGGGATGAGAAGCTTTGGCTTTCCATCCAGCTGTGGAGGGTGGACACAGGTGATTGGCCACGGCCTCCTCGAGGGGCGGAGTAAGGGCAGAGTAAGGGCAGCCTCTGCGTGGTCCGGTCCCAGGCAGCGGGTGCAAATGATGTGACGATTCCCGTCCTGAAGAGGGCTTGACACGAGGCGCAGGAAGGCATTTGAAACAACGCCCAGTTAATTTGCTCTTTTAGAAAGTGTCGCGGGGGCGAACACTGGTAGCTTTGAAAAGGATATATGTGCTGTGCGCCGGATGGCTTCGCAGAAGGCGATCGAAGGCGGCAGGATTTTTGGAGTCTTTTCACCGCCGCCGTCGACAAGCCTACAGCAGGACTGCTTCGAGGACGCCGGCGGTGAAAAGACTCCAAAAATCCGGAGGATCCAGCGAAGAGAAGGTCTTTGCTGAAGGAGATTAATCATAACGTTATAGGTCATAGGTTCGTGCAGTTGCCGCAGCACAGCCAATGACCGAGCTGCCTCGCTCATTGCTGTATGCTGTGCAGCTGCAATGCGTTTTACATAAAGACTTCAATATTTCTCGAGAAAAGGAGTTTTCCCATAGCGTAAGCTACTTACGCAATAGGAGGAACCTCTCGAAAGGGAACTAACAGGACTGAACCAAAATCACAAAGACAGGGGTGAACAAGATCACAAAACTGAACTAATAACAGGACTAAACCAAAATCACAAATACAGGGGGAAACCAGATACCAAAACAGAACTTAAACACATTGAAACATGACACCTGCCATGTACATATTATGTACTTATTATAGTAATTGCAATAACTAGGTAATAACTAGGTACTAAACCCTGAACCTTCCATTAAATCTAACCACAACCCATGTAGTTACCTTATATTACTGAGTACTTTATTGGGTAAATACACCGTAAGTGCACGTACTGAAAAAAAAAAAAAAATAGTAACCTAAAATTTTTATTCTGATTCCTTTCTTTTGATTTTGAGGTGCATGACCTGAACATGTTGTTGATAGGTTCTGTGAGATTCATCAAGGAAAAGAAGTCATTCTTTAATGTATATTTTTTTGTCTGTATACTGAGACAGCTGGGAGTAATCCACACAATCTGCTCTGAGCTTGATGTGTTGGGTCAGCTCAGCTACAATCCTCTCTAATTTGATATTTACACTGACATACTAAATATCTGAGTTCTGATCTCTAGGCTGCTGTAGCGTATTAATCTTTACTCTATTCAGTAAAGTAGATGAATGCATGCAACCTACTACACATTTGTGTATTAAAACAATGTACTTTACTTTCTTTTAGCTTTACCATCAACAACAGAGAGACGTTTTTCTCAAACTCAACCAGAAGCAGAATAGTACATCATGTACTACAGCGCACAAAGTATGAGGACGGGAAGTCTAAGATGGGTAAGAGGACAGCTTAATCACCCCTGAAACCATCTTGATCTAACATGTCATGCACATATTTTTCCTCGCTCCAGTTTCTATTATCCATCTATATCATATACACAATGATATATCATGTCCTCTCACACATCATCTTTTTATTCAGTCATTTTTTATTTACTATAGTCATTTACAAAATTGGTTAAATTGCGAATATAATTTATGTTAAGGTTTTTTTCCGTTTTGCTCAAACAAACAGCTTAAGAGCTTATTGCATTGTGGTCATTTTCGTCATGACATAATAATAATAATAATAATTATAATAATTCCATTACTTAATTCCCAAGAAAATGATGATCAAAAGATAGGGTACTTAAAACTTAAACTAAAATGTTTTTTTTTTAATGAAATTCAGACAGAGTTCTAGTACATGAATCTCATGAATCTACATCTTTGTCAACTTTCTGTTAGTAAATATTTGAAGAGCTGTGTTATTGTTTTATCTGCAATGACCTACATTTTCCCTATAACCATTTTAACTGAATATGGCTTCCCCCCCCCCCCCCCCCTAATCTTTCTGTTAGTCCTCTTATTTTAATGTCACGCTCATGCCCTTCTTATTTGGCTTTCTTGTCTGCCTGCTCTTGTGGTTTTCGGCTGATTAAAGCTGGTCTTGCAAGTCGGATGTTCATGTTAATAGATTAATAATGACCGCCCACTCGCTCAGGCCAGATCATATTGGGAGAAGAACTCTAAATCCCAGATAAATCCTGCTTAATCATGCCACTGCAGCTCAGTTTAATGTCCTAGTGAACTCAAAACATCGTCAGCAAATGAGACATTGTTTACAAATCTGGCTTTAATAAACCTGAGAGTTTTAATCAAATGAACCAAGGTAATAGCCAACCAGCCCTTTGTTAACAGAAATCTGTCTCCATGTAATATGCTTGGTCAGTAATGCATGTTTTGTACTCAATATGAGACTCACAATACAAACTATTAATAAAAACTTCTCAGGTTACGTATGTAACTTGGTTCCCTGAGAAGGGAACGAGATGCTGCATCATGATTGTTGACCCTATGGGAACGCCTTCAGTGTTTGCCAGTGTCTGAAGCACATAATCACGCCAATTCTATTGGCCGACAGATGAAGCGTAGAAGCGTCATCAAGACCATAAGAGTGCACCTACGTCATGGAATTCCCAGATTCTGTTTACTTGAAGAAGCTGCGCAGGCATTTTTCAGAATGGCACAGCAACGCAGTGTCTAGTTCCATCCTCAGGGAGCGTACCCTTCATGTGTAACCTGAGACATTCCCATTTGAGTGAACTCAAGGCTGCGCCATGGTTGCTGATGCTATGGGAACATTAATACCCTCGCCACCATACTGAAATATGCCTGCCTAACAAGATTGTTAAAAATATGTACAAGCACAGATCCTGTGGGCAGGCAAAATAAAATTAACCCAACAGGACCTGTAAGTCTAGGGTTTAATCCATATCCATGCCTTAAAACCCTATGAATATCTGTGGAGGGGCTGCCCTGCCACAGCACAAACATCCTGCAAATATGCACCCTTGGATAGCACCTTAGAAAAAGCCATACTCCGAGTAGAGTGAGCTCTGATGCAAAGGCCAGACCGTGTGCCTCGCTGGCAAAAGAAATCGCATTAGTAATACTGTGGGACAAGCACTGCTTGGTGGCAGCAAAACCTTTGCTGTGCCTTCCAAGCAGACCAACAGTTTATTAGATTTACACCACAAGCCCGAGTGGTCAACATAAATCCTATAGGTGATGATATACTTGATATGCTGGGCAATGTTTCCGTCAACGGGGAACCAGGTGAGACACAAGGCCCATGACCGATCTAAATTATCCAGATATAAATTTGTTGCCCATTCTCAATGGGAAAGTGCCCAAGCAAGAATAGCTCGGCAACATTGCCCAGCAACATTGCTCTAAAAGTTTCCCTGTGTACAGTAATGTAGTGGTGCCTGGAGAAGTGGGTATACTCTTAATTTATGCCCCCAATATTTTTTTTAAGCGTCCCAGCAAAGGACGAACGATCAGTGTTATAAACAGTGACATGTAAGACTAGTCTTGCATTAGTATTGAATATGCTAGACTATAGAATATAGAATATAATGAAGAGAATAGAACATATATAGAATTACTAGTATTCTTGCATATCAGGCCTGCACTTTTTTACTTGGTTTTCTAAATACCCAGGTCCCATAAATGATATTGCTATTAAAAAGCATGAAGTATTTGATCAGATTGAACATGAGAATCAGTTCCAGTTTCAGCTACTTTTTCTTTCCTAAATTAATCAATGTTTTTGGACTAATCTGTTCATTTAATTAATGGTTCAATTGCTCACTCATAAAGACAGTCACTTGTCGCTGCCTTCTGGCTTAATGATGCAAGTTGAGCAAACACAGACAAGCGGAGTGATACAAACAGTGAAAAGTCGAACACATTCGAGGAAACGTTATACAAATATACTTATTTATACAATAATAATGGCAATATATTTAATATGGTGCTTGTGTTGTTAAATTGAGCTTATCATTTCCACTGTCTTTGAGCAAACTGATTATTTCTGTCGGTTGACTTCTATCGAAAAACAGCCGTATATTTTAGCTACTTGCATCTTATCTCGCACTGTATGATCGTGAAGTGAAGCGTCGCGTTGGGATTCGCGCTCGGCTCGCGCTTCTGTGAACAAAAATCCTGCTTGCTTTGATTGGTCTCAAACATTTTGACATTGACGAGCGGGTGTTTGAGTGCTGAAGCAGTATAGATGAGAAGGTCAGTTATCGTCGCGATGGGAGAATCATTGCAGCACCAAATTAGAGTTAATATTAGGGAATTATTTCACAACTTTCATTATATAGGCTACACTAAAAAAACGACTGAGGTCAGGACCTCGGGGATCTCAATGATACGACCCTGACTGGGTGTTTTTTATTCACATGAGATTGAATTAGCTACTAAATGATGCGCATCAGAGGGGATTTAGAGGTGGGTATACGCAATGCCGACTGAAAAAGAAGTGGGTATACGCCGTATACCTGCGTATACCCTGCACTACACCACTGCCTGTGTATCATCACCTTAAGGGCCCTGACTGGATACAAATGGTAAAGCCTCTCCTGCTCCGAGTTCAAATGGCAAAGGGAGAATGATGAAAAGATGAAAGGTTGAAGAACTCACCTTCGGATCGTAATCCTTCCTAGGGTGTAATGACTTTGACTAAGCAGGACGCAGCTACTGAAATTGCCTGCAAGTCTTCAACTCTTTTGAGCGAAGTTAGCGCCAATAACAGAGACGCCTTGAGATTCATAAGCTTCTCTGAGGTTGACACCAAAAGCACAATGAGTGCAAGAAGCTAGAGACCAGGGCGGCTCCCACAGAAGACATTGGAGGTGAACGTGCCAAGCCGAAACACCCACAGGTAACAGTCCTGATGAAAGACGCTCCTGCAGGAACTCTAGCATTGAGCCAACCTGGGCAGTGGACTGGGTCCAAATGGTGCTGAGATGCCATTTCAGGGGGGATTCGGGCAGGCCGAGGCTGTCTGATTGAGGCCTCAGGCCCTTGGACATGGTGAGGGATAAATTGCTGAAATGCTATAATTTGTTTCTTAGCCGCTTTAAACCTGTCAGCAATAGCGTTTACCGCCTTGCTGAACAGGCCATATTGTGATATTAGGGCATCTAGCAGAAAAGGTTTTTACCTTTTCCTTTTCCCGAGACTAAGACCGGTCATGAATTCTACAACACTACAATTTTGTATAATCTTTTATGTTATACAGGATAAAAAGAGAAAATACAGGTTTGGAATGACATTGGGGTGAGTAAATGATGACAGAACTTTCATTTGTTGGTGCACTAGACATTCCTCACCTCTATTTCAGACTTCTGAAGATGCTTATGAAAATTTCAACCAAAGATGAGCATTCTGTCATCATTTTCTCGCTCAGAAGTCATTCCAAACCAGTTCATTGCTCTTTTCCATTCACTTACAAAGAATGAGGACTGAATATTTTTATGCTTAAAGACAAAAAAAACAATGACAGTTTCAAAAGTGTGGTTCATTTGACTTATTATGGCCCTAGGCTATCATGCTATTATAAACCAGTTTCATTGATTAAATTAAGAATGATCTTACTCTAAAAGCGATGCATAAAACACTTTTACAGTTTTTAGACAAGAGGCATACATATAAAATAACATCACTGTCTGTATAAGATAACCAAAGTAATGTTTTGAAAAACACAGGTCAGTAAACGAAGATAAAAGTTCCTAGTAAACTGCACATAACTTGTGAGATGACAACTGAGTTATCGGTGAAGGATGGCTCTTGAGCATTTTATACTATTTTGTCTATAAAGAAATGGGCATTTCTTCATCCACCCATTTGTATAAATCCATTGTTCTTTTTAGTATTCCAGTCCTTCACCACATACTCATCAAGCCTTAAAACTCCATTCATTATGATCAGCACTAATCACATTATAACCATCACAAAACTGAAAGTCCCCATCAGTCAGTGTCCCCCATGGTCCTATGTGTGAGCGTGTATTTGCATGTCTCTGCTGGTCACACGGTCTCCGTCTCTCTGCAGCTCCTCCGTTGTGTTGTCTGTATCTGCTTAATTATTATGGCCATCACGAGCGGCTCTTCATGGGCCAGTCAGGGAGTTCATGGGAAGGTGCGTACAGTGCTGTACAGTCTGTGTTGTGTGGGCACACAGGGATGCTCAAATATCATCACATCTCTAAAAGTAGCATCAGCAAGACAAGAGATTGAGAGAAAATGCTTTTTAATGCCGTTTTGGGTAGAATCTCACAAGAAATGTCCACGTCAGATTTCACAACGATCCAAAAAACAAAATAAAAAACCCTTTTTTTTTTTTTTACAACCTGCTACTGTCACGGTGTAGCGTGTGTGAATAAGGGCTCAAAGACGAAAAGCTCCAATACAAGACGTTTACTTCCAGAAACTCACAGGTACAGACAGGCAGGCAGATATAACTTTAACTACAGACCAAGACTGACTGAACTGAACAAACTAAATACAGATACTGATGAACATAAACCAGGTGCGATTGATGAAGGTAATTAACAAGACACAGGTGATGAAGGTGAACTAATGATGGTAGGCATGGTAACAGAAGAGTGGCGGGAAAACAAAAGACATGTGACTAATACAGAAAACCGAAGATCAAACACAAACGTGACAGCTACCAGTGGAATATACAATATTTAGATTTTTTTTGAGAATATGATTTTTCTTTTTGTGCATTTCTGGCATAAATATTTAATATTTTGATTTGAGTTGCAATTATTTTACTATATAGAAAGAAAGTTTTTTATGCAGTTTAGCGACTTGGAAAATTACCTTTATTTATTTAGTTATTTATTTTTTGGATATCTGAATATGACCTGGACATGTTCTAAACTGTTTTCGAGATTCATCAATTTAGTGAGTTATGGGGCCTTGAGCTTGCGCCAGCGTAAACCCTCTTATGACGTTAAAAAACTGCCAACATTTACTAAAGACACGCAGCGATGAAAAGGTCATTTTATGGAGAGTATCTAAATAAATCATGCAATGTGATTTACTAAGGATTGTGGTAGTCAATTTAGTTGTATTTGCGCCATTATTTAACACACAAAAAAAAGCGTCTCAACAAATTGTTGCGCTTCACATGCTGCGATAGTTGCTGCTAGGAGGAGGCACTTCAGAGAACAGATAGAACAGCTTGATAGGACTTGTTCATTTATTTGGAATGCAAGAGAAAGACATTTTCCGAACATATCGTTTGCCAAACCGTTATTTTTGATTTTTTTTTGTGCCTGTGTTGTTAATGGATTACCCCCGCAACTGATTATCATCCACTCTGCTTTTTTGTTTGCCGCTCTATGCTAATTCGCGGTCTCACGCTAATAAATTGACCCGTTTAGTAAATCTGGTCCGATGTGTTTTAGACAGACTTACAGTATAGAGACAGAACTAGGCAATTTAATGAGACAAATGCTCAATATTAAATTGATATAAAAGCAAGATTTAGTTTTTTTTCTTTTTTTTTTCTGTTTTCATACATGTGTTTTTGCACCATAACCAAGGTGGGAAATTAACACTGGAACCTCCCAAATTGGTTATATTGCCTTATCTGCCAGTCACTATGGACATACATTTCCTATATTTCCATTTCATATAAGAAACATTGGCCTTTGACAAGAAACTATTGCAGGTTATTGTTGTAAAAATTTGATTATATCTCAAAGAACAAGCATTTCTGAATGGTTGTTTGTTTAAATGTTCAGTAGCGCTTGATTGTAACACACAAATGCTGTATACTGTAAACCACTACTGTATGAATCTTAAAGGGATACTCCACTTTTTTTGGAAATAGGCTCATTTTACAACTCCCCCAGAGTTAAACTGTTGAGTTTTACCGTTTTTGAATCCATTCAGCCGATCTCCGGTTCTGGCGGTACCACTTTTAGCATAGCTTAGCATACATCATTGAAGTGAACAAGAGCATTAGCATTTCTAAAAAAAAAAATGATCAAAGAGTTTCGATATTTTTCCTATTTAAAACTTGACTCTTCTGTAGTTACATCGTGCACTAAGACCGACGGAAAATGTAAAGTTGCGATTTTCTAGGCTGAAATGGCTACGAACTATACTCTCATTCCTGCGTAATAATCAAGAAACTTTACTGCCGTACCATGAGTGCAGCAGGCGTAATGATATGACGCAGCGCCTGAAAATAGGCTACCTTCCGTCAACACAACGGAACTATTTTCAGGCGCTAAGCTATGCTAAAAGTGCATGGTACCGCCAGAACCGGAGATCGGCTGAATGGATTCAAAAACGGTAAAACTCAACAGTTTAACTCTGGGGGAGTTGTAAAATGAGCCTATTTCCAAAAAAAGTGGAGTATCCCTTTAAAGCATTCAAACTACATAAAACTTATAGAATTGCTTATATTTATAAAGAAAATGCTTTTCATATGCAGTGTAACTGTAAAAATCAAATCAACTTTAAACTTTTAGTAAGGTAATTGCATAATGGAAATTGTATTTATTGTGAATAGTGGACTTGGGAAAAATATTTTATTGTTTAATTCCATATTGGTGACTAAAGTCAAAATTTAAAAAAATCCATATTGATTCCATTATCGCCATTGTTGTTACAGAAACACTGCAGTGGTATTTCTACTTTTTAATTATTAAATTAGTATCCACTTGGTAGCAACTTAGTATTTTGGATATTTCTTATAAAAAAAGCTAAAGCTAAATTAATTTATCGTGACAATTTTGGGCCATTTTCCATCCATTTCCGTTTGCAGCTGATGTAAGCTTAATCACGTTGCTGAAGCTCACAGCTTACCAGGCTCTTACTTGCAGCAGCATATTGAAAAGCAAGCTCCGCTACCATTTACAGGATAGTGCTCCTGTTGCTTACTTTTCTCTTAGCCCAATCTCATTTCTGCTGCTATCTGTCTGCAAATGAGTTTCCTGCTATAAGCAGGAAGTAGGATTGATGTTACGTTAGCAGCAGGTCAAGCTAATCAAGTAGTAAAATCACAAAATAAATCCTGTCAGATGCATACAGATATGCAATTTATTGAAAAACAATGTGATTTTATTTCTTAGCACATAAAAACCAAAAACATACACTGGAGAATGTAACAAGTCACTCCAAGCAAATATCTTAGCAACCACATAGAATAAATTGTAACATTTTTTTTAATGTACAAGTTTACTAGGTGCAGGATGTGATGATGCATGTGTTATTAAGGGAAATAAATAGAAATATGTGTTAGTTGTCATACCATAATTTAGTTGGCATACTATAAAATTTTAAATTAGAGGCCATTTTACCCACTATATATATATATATATATATATATATATATATATATATATATATATATATATATATATATATATATATCAATTGAATAACCCACAGACAGACAAAGCAGAATCCCAGTAAAAGAGATTCATCTGATGCCAGGGTTTTGTCACTTCCATCTGGTTTATTCTTGGTTTTGTGACAGAGACACTTTTTAATAATTGACTTAAATTATTAAATTAAGTATTAAATTAATAATAATAATTTAATAATAACACTAGTAACAACATGCCACTCAGGTCCTTGTTTGCCAATTCTGGGTGGTTTATCTTACTAATTTAATCTTTTCACTTAAAAACAACTTTACTCTGACATCGATCCCTATTTTCCAGAGACACAAAATTTGATGACTTTGCCTCAAAACACATCTCTCAAATGTTGATATTCAGATAAAATGACTAGATTAAAAAAAGCATAGCCATTCATCTAAAGTGTTGATCTTGCCACACAGGGCATCTTACCCCATCTTACTACAGTATATATCTGAGTTTTATATTTAGTACATAAATACACAAAAAACGTTTCGGGTTACGTCTGTAACCCTCGTTCCCTGAGAATCAACACATTGGGGAACGCCATCACCATGACTCGTCTGAAGCCTGTATGGAACTAGTCCAATCTTAATTGGTGTTGCATCATTACGCGATGCGGAAGCTATAAAAGGATGCCGGATCACAACAGCGTCAGCTTCTGATAGGTCGAAGCATGTCGTTCTCAGGAGCGCAGGAAGTGTGGCCAAGGGACGTAGCATCTCAGGGAATGAGGGTTACAGTCGTAACCCGAGACAATCCCTTTCGAGAGAACTCGTGCGGCGTAGAGAATCGACACATTGGGGAACGAAATGTTCACTGCGCCACACTGACTAGTATCAGCCCTGGTGTGAAGCAATCTGGCACACTCAAGACGAGAGAACTTGTGAACCCTGTGTAGAGGGCAGATCCAGTCTATAATGTTTTATGAAGGTGTGTGGGGAGGCCCAGCCGGCGGCATCACAGACCTCTTGGAGGGAGACCCCTGCTAGCAGGGCTTTAGAGGATGCCACTCCTCTAGTTGAGTGGGCTATTATCAGGAGAGGCGAAGGCAAACCGCGCGCCTCGTACACTGAAGAAATAGCCTCTACTATACATCTGCTAATAGTTTGTTTAGAGGCAGGGGGAACCCTTCTTAGGTGACCCAAAACACACAAACAACTGGTCCGACTTCCTCCAGCCCGAGGACCTGTGTATGTAGGCCTCCAGAGCTCGAACCGGGCATAATAGATGTAGCTTTGCTTGATCCGCCGACACATGCGGTGAAGGATGAAATGCCTGCAAGATTACAGACCGTGCCACATTTAAAGGCACCTTAGGAACATAGCCAAGTCTAGGATGGAGAATGGCTTTCACTCTGCCAGGAGTGAACTTGAGGCAAGAGGGAGCAACAGATAGAGCCTGCAGGTCCCCCACTCTCTTTATGGACGTAATAGCTAGCAGAAAGGCTACCTTCAGGGTTATAAATTTCTCAGACACCTCATCCAAGGTTTCAAAGGGTGCCAGGGATAGCCCTTCAAGAACCACTGCCACATCCCACATGGGGACCCTGGTCTGGACGACAGGCCTCATCCTCCTAGCTCCACGAAGGAAACGTACTATAAGTGGGTGCCTCCCCATAGTGCTCACCCTTAGAGGCGTGTGGAAGGCAGCTATGGCCGCCACATACGTAGACCTTAAGCGTGGACAGGGAGAGCCCGTCTCTGGCCCCAGGCCTTTTGTACGGGGGCACAAGAGGCAACACTCTACTTCTGCTGTTGAAAATGTGAGGAGTTGGCGGCTGCCTCGTGGGACTGTCCCCTGGCAGCAGACCTACGAGACCTGGAAAAAGCTGTTTGAATGCAGCTGACTGTTGCTTCACCTCCTGAAAGCTCTCGACGACAGTATTGACTGCGTCGCCGAAGAGGCCTGAAGGCGAAAGCGGGGGATTGAGGAGGAAGGCCCTGTCCTTAATGCCCGACAGGTTCAGCCACAGGTGTCTCTCCATAGCTACTAATGCTGCCATGGACCGTCTCCTTAGTAGCACGGAGAGACAAGTCAGCTGCTTGACGAAGTTCAGTAATATCGTCGAGGACGACCTCCCCGCTGTCGTCCACCTCTTTGAGGAGGTTGGCCTGGTATGCCTGCAATATCCCCATTCCCCACCAAGGCCGATATAGTACGACAGGGCTTGGAGGGGAGCGCCGGAGCTCTCAGGGATGACGCAGCGTCGGGTGAAAGATATGTAGCAAGTGTCTCTTCTCTTCTCTCCTCTTGAATAGGACCGATGGATTTGGCTGCTGATTGCTGAAAAAGGGCCCAAGCCGTCTCAACATCATCCACCAGCTCCATTTGCAAACCCCATGTGTGAAGACGCCACTCCGCCTCGGCAGACGCGGGTCCCAACCCACGGGGAACGTGAGCCTGGCCTGATTCATCGAACAGGGCCAGGCGGGAGCGGAGCGTTCTGAGAGGCAGCAAAGCACAGTTTGCACAGACAGCGCCCTCGAGCGCTGCCTGTGCATGCTCCACTCCCAGACAAACAACCATAGACAGTATAAGAAGTGGACAGAGCCATCTCATTGGAACTCAGTTGAGACAGTTGAAGCCCATTTTTAGCGATTTTTGAGCACTTCCGTTGCTGACACGCAGACTCAAACCGACTCAAACTAAGCTTGATGACGTGAGCAACCTGTCTGACAGACGTTAATCTTCTAGTAGCTGTGCGTGAAAATTGCCAACGTTAATCTTGCAGAGACGGGGAACTTGAGCAAAGAGTTATTTGGCGTGAGTGAGCAGGAGTAAGTATTCCGTTGCTTTTATGGACTCATTATCTATGGGCTTCTCCCTTGACGGGACGTCCCCCCGATTGCCTGCGAGCTTCTCCTCCTGTCTGTACGGTAATTTCTGTACAGCGCGACAGAGAGTCGAGTGGTTATGACGCAATCGTTAGCCTATTTTTACTAAATCTGTTTCTACAGGGCCATAATGTAACATAGAAGGTAATGGAGCCCTTTATACGTTGTTGTGTTTCTTTAGAAATAAATAATGGACAAATGGAGTCTTTAAACGCCTCATATGTAAAGTTATTCGCTGTCAAAGTGACGCCAAAATGAATGGGAGTCAATGGAAATGCTAACGCAAGTGAAGTTCTGCTACAACATGGCGGCACCCGGCCGGCTTCAACTTCCGGTCGATGGATTACCCCCTTGCAAACAACACAGAGCGAGTGTGTGTCACCCTCGCTCAAATAGCGTGGGCAAGGGGACACTGCCTATATTGCTTCTCTTTACTCACTATATTCTTTATATATATATATATATATATATATATATATATATTTGTGAATATGAGTAATTTCAGACAGACAACACCAAATAAGACAATACAGTTTACACAGAACGCTTGCTGAAGACCAGAAAGCTGACGCTGTTGTGATCCGGCATCCTTTTATAGCTTCCGCATCGCCGTCACATGCGACGTCACGAGTGATGTAATGACGCAACACCAATCCAATCGAGATATGACTTGTTCCATACAGGCTTCAGACGCGTTGCGCTGAATCCAATGCAATCCAATCCAATTGGCTGAATCCAATGTGTCGATTCTCGACGCAGTGCAAGTTCCCTCGAAAAGGGAACTGGCATTCACTAGTCGCTGTGGCTGGAGGGTGAAAAAGTTAATTTCCCAACCTCACCGTAGCATTAGTATGTGTGTTTCATTTTAGAAGTCGAAACATCTCATTTGTGGTGAATGTGGTACTACTGAATATTTTATATGAAATTATACATTGTGTGTTTGAAGGTTGCTAGACTTTTTACATTACTATTTTATTTATGCAAATCCTTGAATTGCATTTTTGCAATATAGAATCATCAGACAGTCAGACATCAGAACTTTCATTTTGGGCTCTAAGATGCAAAATAGAAGCCAAGATTGAAGAAAAAAAAATTCATGCTAGTTTTTTCTGTTTCCATCTATTTTTTAGGCATTAATCGGTTACTTGGCAACAGCACATATGAGGCAGCGTTTCCTCCACATGAGGTAAAATGAGTTAAATGTATTACCTGTCACAATGTAGTTTTTACCTCTATTTTCTTCCTGTTGAAGTTTTCTTAGGTGATATTGAAAACTATGCCATTTACTTTTTAGGGAAGTTACAAAAGCAGACATCCGATTAAAACCCATGGGGCTCAAAACCACAGACACCTTTTGTACGAAAGATGGGCACGCTGGGGAATCTGGTACAAATACCAGCCTTTAGACCTCATACGGTAAGAACGGCACTTTTGGACACATTTATTATGCTGTCTAAACAAATGGATCACTTTTTTATTTTTAAGGAATTTGGGAAACAAAATGATTTTTTTGGCATATCCAATTTTTTTATTTTTTTTTGTAGTCTGAAAAACACATGCTGATTTTTACTGAATAAATAAATAAATTAATAAATAAATAAAATATATTATAAATAAAATATATTTAGCAAAATAAATGAATAAGGACACATTTGGACACTGAATATATACATTCATATGCACATATCAAGCACTGATGTAGATACACCGGATATTTACTATGATGTCTGAACAACATGAATTTTAATCAGTTGATTTGAAGTGCACTGTGAATATAGCCAGAAGATACTGGCAAAGTTTTTTGATTCTTCACAACAGCTTCCAGTTTGTTTGTTTGGGGCTTTTTCAAAGAAAATCTGAAAGGTTCTTGATGACTCAGAATGGCAGTGAAATCCTGATCGGAAATATTTGCGGTGTGAAAACAGCTTTAATCTCACTAACTCACTCATTCATATGTGCAGGACTGTGTTGGTGTGGCTGACCACAGCTTTCTTGTGTAAATCACAGCTGTCGTCAAACGTGAGAGAAAATGCAATCTCAGGTTCATAACAATCGTATATTGACGCTGGATTAGAGCCCTCTCCTTTTAAAGTGGAGACAGAAACATAATTGCGATGGTGATGAGCAGACACAGCAACTCAATGCTGGTATCTTCTCATCAGTTTGAGAGTAATGTCACCCTCCATTTGTGGAATTATGTAACCACCCTGACCTGGTGTATTTTAAGTGAAGTACATGTCCCTGTTTTTAGTCACCTTTCTGCCTATTAATCTATGTATCTAACCTGTGTATCTGCTTTTTTGCGTTTTAATCTACTATAAAAAAACAACAAAAAACAATGCAATTCATATCAATTCACTGTCATGGCTCTGTTGTGTTTTGGACTTTTAGTTTGTATTCATCCATTTATTTGCTTTTCTTAGTTTGTATCCATGGTTACTGATATGAGTAGTTATTCAGTTCAGCTGAGTGTCGTTAATTACCTTGTTTGCATTAGTACTTAAGTTCCTCTGTTTTCGGTGTTCAGTTGTCCGGTATTGTCTGTGTGTGTTGTGTTTGGATGTATCTGCATTTATTTTTATTAAAGACTCTGAACTTTATCTTCACTGTCATCTGCTTCCCAGCAACACACTGACAGTCACAGTCATATTTAGTCTTCACGGTCTTGTTTGGTTTTAGTCTTAGTTTTCATTGACTTAGTTCTAGTCTTTCATTTGTTAGTCTCTAACTAGTCCTCACCTGTTCGCAGTTCCTCATGTAAGCCATCTGTTCCTTCAGTTTGTGATCTCTTGTTAACATTTGTGGTTAGTGTGTTGTAGTCTTGCTCTTCGTGTTAATTAAAATATATTATATTTGTCTATTCTGCGTCACACACCATTCTCTGGATTACACAGACAACCTGTGACAATACTCATATTTTGAACAAGCTGAGCTGAATAACATCAGTCAAATGCATTATGAACTAACTATATTTTTATTTTAATGTTAATCAAGATTAATAAATGTTGTGAAAATGTACTGAGGCCTAAATGAATGTTTCTTACTGATATTTCTTCATTTGTTGGCCTGTCTGTCTCATAGGCGGTACTTCGGAGAGAAGATCGGGCTGTATTTTGCCTGGTTGGGCTGGTATACAGGTATGCTGATCCCTGCTGCTCTAGTTGGCCTCTTTGTCTTCCTCTATGGGCTTTTCACTATGGACTCCAGCCAAGTAAGGTTAGTCCTTGCTGGGGTTTTCAGCTATTTCAAAATTTCCCCCAGTATGCCTGAACCTGATTCCATCAGTCTATATGTCAAAACATCACATTTTTATTCACCAGTATTCAATGTTTCCCTACAAATTCTTCTCAATAAAGCACAGATTCATGAGTGTTTGTTTCCCTGTTTTATTTCAGTAAAGAGATCTGTGAGGCCAACACCACCATCATGTGCCCCATGTGTGAAGGCAACTGTAGCTCTTGGACGCTTAGTGACAGCTGTGTCTATGCAAAGGTACCGCACATCCGCCTTCTACTGGCATACACCACAGTTCTTTGCTTACAATTGTATACTGTATGGTTAAAACAAATGCCATTTTGATAGATACTTTTAATGACAAATCAAAGCACCATTAAATCGAAAAATATATTTGACAGATAATGCAGAAGGTAAGGCTATATAATGATGCTTGTAAAAAAAGTCTGTACATATAGGGCCCATTCTACTGTTAAAGGGATAGTTCACCCAAAAATGAAAATTAAGTCATTAATTACTCACCCTCATGTTGTTCCAACCCCGTAAGACCTTCGTTCATCTTCGGGATGACGAGAGTTCAAGAGATTTCCACGACGCATGCGCGAGAACTGAACAAGAAGTAGTAGAAGAAGAACGTCCTCTTGAGGACATTCTGAGAAGAGGACGTTCTTCTACTAGCTACTTCTTGCTCAGTTCTCGCGCATGCATCGTGGAAATCTCTTGAACTCTCGTCTCAGGCCCACAAGGAAGAAAAGGAATAGTCGAATAAAGTCGTTAGTTTTGTTGTTTTTCCGCACAAAACGTATTCTCGTCGCTTGATAAACTTATAGTTGAGCCACTGTAGTCACATGGAATATTTAAACATTTTCTTCAATGACTTTCTGGGCCGTCAAGTTTCACTCCCTTAGGAAGCCTACGCAGCAGTGATCCAGCTCTCAAATTTAATCAAAAATATCTTCATTTGTGTTCCGAAGATGAACGAAGTTCTTACGGGGTTGGAACAACATGAGGGTGAGTAATTAATGACTTAATTTTCATTTTTGGGTGAACTATCCCTTTAATATGAAGGAATATTCTGTATCAATTTATTCACCTGTGTTTTACCCATATTTTGTGTTTTAGTGTTAAAGGAATCTCCATAAACTCACACACACTTTATATTGTGTCTTTAACTACTATGTATTTACAGAGGCTCTGATCTTTCTTTTGATAAATTACATGTTCAGACATTCATACAACAAAATATTCTGGGGGCCATAATATTTTTTTGTGAAAATTATAAAAAATGCTGGCAGAGGCTGTCAACCCCCCTTTTTTAATATAAAACCCTGGCAGGGAAAGAGTTTATATAAACGGTGACCTGGTAAACATGAGAGAATGTCCTGGCAGAAAATTTTATAGATATTTCAGTTTTGGGTAAAATAAAAGCCAGTCACTCAAATGGCCATTGTCCCAAGTTGATATTGGTCCTGATAAATTCACATTGTTGAACTAATACCAGGAAAATTTTGTCATAGTTTTCTCTTAATACAATTAAATAAAAAAGAAAAAGAAAAAAAAGGCAATAAAATACATTTTACAATGGTTGATAGTAAATTCAAGTCAAATATAAGTTAATGGAAATGCATATATCTTGAATTTTCTTCAGTAGATGACTTGTGTCTTTGATTCAATTTGCTTGAGCCAATTTACATCTTGGCATCTGTCCTTGTAATAGTCAAGTCACATTTATTTATATAGCTTATATTTAGAGATAACAGGAAAATAAAGCAACAAGTTTTTTTTTTTTCCAGAAGAAAATAGCGTCACAGTCCAGCTTAAGTAAGTTCAGTGATGTTTCATTTTTGTTGTAAAAAAAGTTATTAATTTAGTTCATTTATATTATATATAGACGCTCTGGAGAAAACCGTGATGTCATTGTCCAGCTCGGTTCAATTCCCTTTCAAGGGAACTTGAGCTGCATCGAGACGCTGTGGGAACTCCCCTGCGTGATTGCGTTTTGAAGCACGTGTATAATCAGTCCAATGGAGAGACGAGACGTCATAGGCATACGTTTCACACCTGAAAACAGACCGCGCTAGCTTCTGTGCCTTCAGCAAGCGCTCTGTGTGAATCTGTCTCTGTCTATTTATTGTTGTTTGTCCACAAGCATAAATTTTATATTTAGACACGAGTATGGAAATGAGCAAACAGCTTTGGATCGTGTATTCGTCCCTGCCCTTGCTTCATTAGGAGTGGGGACACACGTGATTCATGTGTTGAGTGGAGCATGCACGGTCAGCTCTAGTAAATGGGGCTGACAGTGTTCATTCATAAATTCCTGACGTGTAACATATGCACTATCAAGAGTTTTAGCTCTACTCCTGTTGGCTTCTTCTCGAGGGAAGAGAGTCAATAAAGATCTTTGGCTCGGATCTTGGCGTTTGCAGAGGCAGCGCGTAGATTACGGGTCTGCAGTAAAGATTCTGTGACTCGATCTCGAATCTCGTGTGTGCCGAGGCAGCGTATAGATTACGGCTTTTCAATAAGAATCTAGTCTGTGTAGCCACGCGAACCGGAATTATCCCGACAACGTTTTATCTGTACAGAGGTAGAGGGAGGGAGGCCTTCACAGGGGAGAGACTAGTTGACACTTCAGGACTGAGTTGTCGTCATGTCCAGGCGATGGTTCTTCATCAGATCTGGATAAGGCCTGGATCCGGCGGACTGCGGTAAACCTTGGGATAAACAGAGAAACAGAGAGACAGCGTAGCGTAGACGCCATCCTTCTTATGATGTACCAAGTACATCATGATTTATGGGAAGTGTTCCCGGTTCCGGCTGATCTAAACTATGCAGCCTAACATTGAATTATAGAAGTCTATAATGTGTTATGTGTATGCTAGGTCAAAGAGATGTGTCTTTAGTCTAGCTTTGAACTGACAGAGTGTGTCTGCTTCCCGGACAATGTTAGGAAGATTGTTCCAAAGTTTTGGTGCTAAATAGGAAAAGGATCTACCGCCAGCAGTCGATTTAGATATTCTAGGTATTATCAACTGGCCGGAATTTTGAGATCGCAATAGACGATCAATAGCTCGCTCAAGTACTGGGGAGCTAAACCATTTAGTGCTTTGTAAGTAATCAACAATATTTAAAAATGTATACCCTGTTTAACCCCCTGGGGTCGGCTATCGCGCCGGCGCGATTGTCTCGTTTTTTTTCTTATCAGTGCAAAAGAGACTCAAAATACTCGGTTGATTTTGATCTTACATATAAGTGTGATACATCATTAGATCCTGTTAAGTTTCTATTTTTTTGTGGATACTCACAATAAAAACAAAGTGTTGTGCTTTTCACCAAATAAAGAAAAACAAACATGATGCGAGTTCTGCGTTCTCTCTGTCAGTGAAGTCCATTCTGAAACGCGTCCTAAGATTAACTGTAACTCTGCGATTACTTGTCACACAGGCACGAGAGATTTT
Source organism: Rhinichthys klamathensis goyatoka (assembly GCF_029890125.1). NCBI lineage: Eukaryota > Metazoa > Chordata > Actinopteri > Cypriniformes > Leuciscidae > Rhinichthys > Rhinichthys klamathensis. The sequence continues at coordinate 871,734 of NW_026606582.1, forward strand.
TCTTTATGAAGCTTGAATTCTCTTCTTTTAAATGAAGTAATTTATATAAAAAACAAATATTCTCAGTTTATGCAATCTGTATGAAAAGAGAGTGCTGTCAGTATTTTTTTTCCCAGCTCATTACACTTCATTACGCGTTAATCTGACACGCCCACGGAGGACGCGCGCTATTCAAACGCAAATGTCGAGGCAAGCCATGACAATGCCCACATCAGCCGTTCCACCGCGGCGGTAAAATGTGTGGTGTATTTGCTGCCTTTTACCGCTAAGAGGCGCTACAATCATAGACTCTGAAAAGTGTTCGTTTATTCCGGTTTATTCTCTCTAATGCGTAATCTGCGGCCGCACCGCGCTGATTCAGAGCGATTGAAAGCTGGTAGCAGATGTATTCAACAAGTGAAACGTAGTTAAAATAATTCATAATCACAATACTGAAATTAGGCTACTGAAATGTAATTGAATAAATAATGAAAACATTTCAACATAAAACATTGCAATAAAAACATTTAGGCTACATCAATGAGACTTTACAACTTTAACAGCGTACAGACGGTATAGCTCAGTGATCAACGCAACAACACGAGCTTCGAGGAGCTTCAATAGACCCGAGATCGAATCTCAATGTGCATAGGCCTACATGTTGTTAACCGATGTTGTCCTACAGCGTTTGTATTTTCCCACCTTGATGCTTAAATAGGTAACTGTTTATATCTGTTTACTTATTTAAAGTCAAGAGTTTTGTTTAATTATCATTACAACATAAATTTGCTACATTCCTGTATAACCGCAGCCGCTGCACAAACGACAAAAACTGATGAAGGAAGATTGTCAGCCGATTGCATCAGAAAATGAAAATGAAGAAGCTCGTCTTTAGTCTGCTAAATTATTGTGTAATGTAAAAGAACACTAAAATGACTTAAGTTTGAAACCAAGTTCGAACATTTCAAGGTTTAAATAAAGTGTCGGGACAGTTTGCATTTGCGATGCAAAATAAGAAACACTAGGCTAATCTTATTCTTGCGACATTTTAAATTTGTATTGCCAAAGAAATTACAGCTAAATTAAACAAATAAAACAGTACAAAACGAAAATTGTCCAAAGAAACATAATTAAATTAAAAACATGCGTTTTTCTTTGCCTCTCTCGCGCTGGATCTCTTTTATCCTTACAATAATTTTGCCTGCTCATCGGGCTGGCTATCCGACACTCTCCATATGAAAGAGGAACATTAACACCTTTGTCCAGCAACTGTCCCTCCAACCCCCCCACAGGCTATCGGAGTCTGAGGCTGACTTAACACAAAGAGAAGTCGCAATTCACACTTAAATAGCTATTCTAGACAGTTGATAATGAAGGAATTAAATGATTTAAGTTACATGTAGCCTAGTGATATTTCTGTCATAAAAGTTTATTACTAAATATTTCATTATTTCAATAATTGATGAAATAAAACTGGTTTGGGGCAGCTTTTTCCAAGCAAAACTAAATATAATCTGAAAAAAACGCTTGTTAATTTGTTGTCATGAACAAAATGTTCAACTCAATAAAGTCTACAGGGATCTTTGGATCCTTACAACCAGGCATGCAATTTGTGAATTAAGTTTTAATTTTATTTTGTATTATTCAAATAAATATCGAAACACGGTGCTTCGTGGTATGCTGCTAAATTAAATAACATTTATGGAATAATTATGAACTTAAATGAAACAATATCGCAACATTTCGACACATACATTATTTGATCTGTTTTTACATTTTAATTCAGGGCGATTTAGCCTACATTTAATAAGAGCGAGATTTTCACCCTTGTCTTGTCATTTTCTCATTGGGAAGCGCTTACGTTTGAGTAGATCCTCTGTACCTCTCGTTTTCATATGGATTAGCCTACATAATCAGATAATATTTATTAGCCTAAATATTTAGACATTTAAAGGCTTTAGACATAGCCGATTTCTTATCGTGACTGAGCTGAAGTGGCTTTCGGTTCATTTTTGTGACTCGCAGTTCCCGGAGACAGAGAGGACAGATATACTGTTTTCGTCGTTAGCCTAATATGAATACAAGTTTACAGTTTTGAACGATGTAAGCTACTCTACTCTTATCTGTATGACCAAAAAATTACGGAGTCGCCTATTAAGTTATTTTAGCTGTAATAATGAGAAAAATAAATTAATCTAAATGAACGCGCCGCCGCGTTTGTCGAACACTAACTCACCATGCCAGAATAAAACCCGACTTTAGAAAAATGCATAGGGCCACTCGGCGTACGTGGTGTGCCAGAACACTTAATTATAAACTTCAATATTTCATTCAAAATAATCTCAACACGCTTTGTGAAATTTTGAAAAGCCGTGCATGCATTAAGGCCACTGGAACTAATGAACAACTGAAACGCTGGTTTTGATTTTATTGTTTGTCGTTTAAACGTGCCCGTTGAATATCTCTATTTTATATATTTGATATTGATGAAGTAGCCTATAGCATTGATTAGCTGTGGAGGGAGGGGTGTGGGGATTCAAATAATTCAGCAGAAGCAGGGATGTTTAGACCAGAAGCAAATCCCAGTCCCCCCTGGCAAATCACACTTTCACACAATCACACAATCACATGTTGGTTACTTAAAACCATGTTTTTAAAAACTCTATGTAGGGAACAGACCTCTCTGCCATGCGCGCGCACGGTTTGGAGCACAATATCTGTCTCGCATGCACGCTCGCTCTAGATAGATTACGGGATATTTTAACTAATTTGCGGTATAATAACTAGTCGATCACGAGTGGCTCAACAGATCTATAGATAAACTATATCTTTCAGGAATTTGACCGACCGGGTTTGACACTTCAGCGTGAGAAATCGGGGTTTTTTTTATATATAAAAAATATATATATAGCCATATATATATATAGGCTATATATAATTTATTTTTTTACAAAACTGCTTTTGAAATTACTATTGGTAGCCTATTATTATACAGATGCAAAGTCGTAACAGAGTTTTAGAGCTAGACAAATCTCTCTGCAATAATAAATATAAAATTTACAGCAGACCATGTTTCTGCGGGATTTGAACCCATGTCACCTTGATGATCGAACTGTAAGTTCTACCGCTCGGCTATGCATTTTCTCACTGAAAAATGCCCAAACGTTTGTTTCTCACATGAGCGAGAAAACGTTTTGTCTTTAGCCTGTGAGTGTAGGCCTACTTTAGCCTTTTACAGTTTTAAAAGATTATATCTTATCTGTATGACCAACAATTTGTTGTAGGCTTATTTGGAAATTACCCTAACTTGTAGTATTTCATCCTTAGGCTACTGTTAATAGACATTAGCCCCACTTACGTTTTGCTAAATGTCCCTTTGCGCCACCTGGCGGTCATTTCGCGTACGACTTTGAAATGCGACTGGTTTATTTTTATGTGTGGATGGCTAAAAGGTGTGACTAAAAATGTGCTTTTGGCTTTCATTTATATTTTGATTGTTTGTATATATATACACATATATATGTGTATATATGTGTGTGTGTGTGTGTGTGTGTGTGCGTGTATATAAATATTTATTTATTTATATATATATTGTCCTTGCATTCTTTCTTGTGTGACACCCCTGAATGAAAGGCTCATTAGTATGCAGTCTGCTCAGGTGAGAACTGCCTAATTATTCATGAGGGGGTTGGGCCGTTCCGCCCATCCGCATATTGCCTTTGCAAACAAAAAAATGTTTTTCACAATTTAAAACAATCTATTGTTTTATGAGAATGATTAGGCAGAATGATTTTCAGATCAATTTGAAGGAAAAACTCTAGGCGACAACATCCACTAGTCAAAAGTCTTGTGGACAGATATTTAGCATGTTATTTGTGGCCTTATATTAGAAACTTTATTTTTTAGTTTTTTCAATAACCACGCATAAACAATATTCTCTCAAAAATACAAACATGTACATACAAGTTGCTCACACATTATGGTAGCCCTGTGTGTGCTATATAGAGTGTAATTTCACCTGTGCCATTAATATGTTTATAAGCAACTGAAAAAAGCACAAATGTCAGAGCATGCCAAAACATCTCAAGGACCCCGAAAACACCTCAGACCCCAGAGGGTTAATAGGGAGCCAATGCAGTGTTGACAGAACCGGGCTAATATGACCATACTTCCTGGTTCTGGTAAGAATTCTTGCAGCTGCATTTTGGACCAGCTGTAGTTTGTTTATTAAGCATGCAGGGCAACCACCCAGTAGAGCATTACAATAATCTAGCCTTGAGGTCATGAACGCATGAACTAATTGTTCTGCATTTTTAATTGAGAGCATATGACGTAATTTAGATATATTTTTAAGATGAAAAAATGCGGTTTTACAGATACTAGACACGTGACTTTCAAATGAAAGATTGGTATCAAAGAGCACACCCGGGTTCCTAACCGACGGCGAGGACTTTAAAGAGCAACCATCAAGTGTTAGACAGTATTCTAGGTTATTACGTGTGGAAGTATTTTGTCCAATAATTAGAATCTCTGGGGTTTTTTTCAGAGTTAAGTAGTAGGAAATTGCTAGTCATCCAGTTTTTAATATCAGCTATGCATTCCGTTAATTTCTTGAATTGGCAAGTTTTGTCAGGGCATGAAGAAATATAGAGCTGAGTATCATCAGCATAACAGTAAAAACTAATGCCATGCTTCCTAATGATATATCCCAAGGGTAGCATGTACAGAGTGAACAGCAACGGTCCTAGTACTGAGCCTTGTGGTACACCATACTGAACTTGTGATCGATATGACATCTCTTCATTTACTGCTACAAACTGATAACGGTCAGATAAGTATGATTTAAACCATGCTAATGCATTTCCACTAATGCCAACATAATTTTTGAGTATTTTAAAGAATGTTGTTGTCAATGGTATCAAATGCAGCACTAAGATCGAGTAACACTAATAGAGAGATACAACCACGATCGGATGATAAGAGCAAATCATTTGTAATTCTAATAAGAGCAGTCTCAGTTCTATGGTACGGGCTAAATCCTGAATGGAAATCCTCACAGATTCCAGATTCCATTTTTTTTTCTAAAAAGGAACATAGTTGTGAGGATACTGCCTTTTCTAGTATCTTTGACAAATAGGGTCGATTTGAGATCGGCCTGTAATTGACTAATTCTGTATGATCAAGTTGCGTTTTTTTAATAAGAGGTTTAATAATAGCCAGCTTAAAAGTTTTCGGTACATTTCCTAGTGACAAAGATGAATGAATGAAATTAAGGAGAGGATATATGACCTCTGGAAGCATCTCTTTCAATAGCTTAGTCGGTATAGGGTCTAACATACATGTTGTTGATTTAGATGATTTACCGAGTTTAGACAATTCTTCCTCTCCTATAGCAATGAATGAATCAAATTTTTCCTCTGGGAGACTAAAACGCACTGTCTGATGCTATACTGTAGTAGACGGTTGCATAGTTATAATTTTCTATCTAATATTATCAATCTTGTAAGTAAAGAAGTTCATAAAGTCATTATTGCAATGCTCTTTGGAAACTTCAGAAGCTTTATTTCTTGTTAATTTAGCCACTGTATCAAATACCTAGGGTTGTGTTTGTTTTCTTCTAAGAGAGTCGAAAAATAAGCAGATCTAGCAGATTTTAAGGCATTTCTGTATGCAATCGTGCTCTCTCTCCACAAAATTTGAAAACGTCTAGTTTTGTTTTCTTCCAGGTGTGCTCTATTTTTCTGGCTGCTCTCTTAAAGGGGAACTATGCAGTTCCCTTTCGAACGGTCACTTCGTATTGCGTAGCTATACGCAGTGGGGAAACTCCTTTTCCTCGATTTACTGAAGCCTATTATGTAAAACGCATTTGCAGCTGCACAGCTCGCACACTGAGCGTCTGGCACGCTCATAGGCTGTGCTGCAGCAACTGCACATCTAATTTCGCGGGCGACTCTGACATGCGACCAATGAGCTAGCCCAACGTCAGAGCCCGCCGAGGGGGCGTGGCCCAGCCTATATAGACCCTCGAATTCGCCATTATAGCAGATTTTTACTAGCAGAGCTTTCTACTGTTTATTCGCCGTCGAACAAGCCTTTCAGCCTGAGCGTGCTTCTCTTCAGCAGACTTTGCCTGCACGCCGTTGTCTCCTGACGCCGTCTCACCTGTGGCTATCCGGCGACAGCCTACATCCTTTATTCGAAAAGTTTGTGTTTTATTTCAGATGCCTCGTTCATCCTGCGCCACGTGCGGAGCCCGTCTGCACAAGGCAGACCAACACTCGAGCTGCATTTCCTGCCTGGGGATCGACCATGCGGAGAATGCACTCTCTGCCGGCGGATGTGCGGCCTGCGAAAGCATGCCTATCTCCGTGCTGCGCAATCGGCTAGCTCTCTCCCGAGACGGCGATGCCACTTCAACCATGCTTTCTATTCCGAGGAAGAAGCGTCGCAGCCAACAGCAACCGGAGGGTATGGAAGTTGGTGAACGCACGCCGGCCTCGTCCCCGCGTGCTTCATTTTCTCCTACTCGGACGCCATCACCGGTCCTGTTCGTAGGAGACCAGCGCCCCCCCTCCCACGTGGCGGGCCTCGTCTCCTTCGGTGGGTCTCAAGAGCGTGACGACAGCCTGTCCATCGCCGCTTCTCAGTCTATGTCCAGTGGTTCAGTGACCAGGACGAACTCCGACGCCGAAATGCTTTGGATCCTGACGAAGGCCGTTGCGGACCTCGAGCTAGAGTGGGCCACGCCCGAGGAACCGCCTCGTAGTCGGCTGGATGGATGGTTCCTGTCGGGGCACCAGCAGGCCCCTCATCACAAACCAGCGCCATTTTTCCCCGAGGTCCACGAGGAGCTTACCAAGGCCTGGCGCGCTCCGTACTCAGCACGTGTGGGATCTTCAGTTTCTGCGACGCTCTCCTCCGTGGATGGCGCAGCGGAAAAGGGTTATGAGTCTTTGCCGCCCCTCGAAGAGGCCGTGGCCGCTTATCTTTGCCCGAGCACTGCGGCTAGCTGGCGAGCTAGAGCCGCTCATCCTAACAAACCCTGCCGAAACACCTCAGCCCTCGCTGGACGCGGATATTCCGCCTCCGGTGAGGCTGCATCGGCCCTGCACACGATGGCCGTGTTGCAGGTCTACCAGGCCAAACTCCACCAGTCCATGGACGAGGCTGGCCCGGACCCGGAGGCCTTTCGAGACCTGAGAAGTGCTACAGACTTAGCGCTGCGTGCTACTAAGGCTACAGCACAGTCCATCAGAAGGAACATCCCGAGCTTAGTCATGCTCGAGCACCATCTTTGGCTCAACCTCACCGAGATCAAAGAAGCCGACAGAACTAGATTTCTCGACGCCCTGGTTTCCAGCTCCGTTCTCTTCGGCCCGGCGGTGAAAGGATTCTCGGAGAGGTACACTGAGGCACAGAAAGCGTCCCAGGCTATGCGACACTTCTTGCCGAAACGCTCAAGCTCCTCGACCAGCAAGCACAAGCCACCGTCTTCGCCTCATCCAGCCAAACTGGTGAAGCAGGCCTCTCAGCCACCGCGTATTTTATTTGCGTCTTTGCAAACAAATACCGTTTTCACGGCGACCCAAATAAAGCACAAAAAGAGCATGTTTCACAATCACAATACACGGGTTCACGGTCCCCCTTCACTAGGTGGCCCCCTCCCTGTTGTAACACTGACTTCTGCCCGGACAAAAGCCTGTATAGTCAGTCAAACACTCAGTATGTGCACAAATCACATTATAAGGGTATCAGGTCCCCCTATGTTAGACGGCCCGTCCCATTCAGTGTGTCAAGCCCTAGCCACACGGGCCATGGCCTGGCAAGCCATCCCCGGTGTGTCGAGTTGGGTCATAAACACTATAAAGTGAGGCTACTCGCTCCAATTTGCTCGCAGACCCTCGAAATTCCAGGTGGTTATCGAGACGTCGTAAGAAGCAGCGTGGGTCACGTGCTTCGCACCAAAGTTCAGAATTTATTAGCAAAAGGAGCGATAGAATCAGTCCCTCCCGCGCTAATGTATTCAGGGTTTTACAGCCGCTATTTTCTAGTTCCAAAGAAAGACAGCGGACTCAGACCCATACTAGATCTGAGACATTTGAACAAGGCTCATGAGACGGCCTTTCAAAATGTTAACTCTCAAACAAATTCTCGCGCAAGTTCTTCCGGGCGATTGGTTTGTTACAATGGATCTGAAAGATGTATATTTTCATATTCGGATCGACCCTCGTTACAGGCCATTCTTGAGATTCGCCTTCGAGGGGAGGGCATATCAATACACCGTCCTGCCGTTCGGCCTGTCCCTGGCACCCCGCACATTCACAAAATGTATGGATGCAGCGCTCTCAACCACTGAAAAGTCAGGGAGTGCGCGTGCTGAATTATCTCGACGACTGGCTGGTGCTGGCGCAGTCGAGAAAAGAACTGATTTCACAGGGATTTGATTCTCGGCCACCTAAAATGTCTGGGGCTCACAATCAATGTTACCAAGAGCGAACTGACCCCCAGCCAGTCTTTCTGGGCATGGTTCTAGACTCGGTGACAATGAAAGCGCGGCTCACTCAAGAGCGCGCGCTCTCGGTACAGACACTGGCAGCTGCGTTCAGAGCGCGCGAGTGCACTCGCGCCTCTGAAGAAATTTCAGAAACTGCTTGGTCTAATGGCAGCTGCATCATCAGTACTCCACTTGGGGTTACTACGCATGCGCCCGCTGCAGCACTGGCTGAAATGCAGTGTGCCAACCCATGCATGGCAGTCAAGCAGCCTGCGCATTATGGTGAATCACGGGTGTTTAAGAGCACTGATTCCCTAGCGGGCTCAGGACTGGTACCACAATGGGGTGACTATGGGGGTAGTTTCCAGAAGGAAGGTGGTTTTTACAGACGCGTCCAACCTGGGTTGGGGGGCGCTGCACGAGGGCAAACCTGCCTCCGCCGTCTGGTTGAGCACGGAGCAGAGCTTACATATCAACTGTCTGGAAATGAAAGCAATTGGTTTGGCCCTGAAAGCTTTTCTGTCAAACCTCAGGGGTCACCACGTCCTGGTCCGTACGGACAACATGTCAGTGGTGGCCTACATAAATTGCCAGGGTGGCATCTGGTCAGGCAACCTGTATGCTATGGCGAGGGTCCTCCTCCTGTGGGCACAGGCCAGAGCGGACAACCCGGGCGTCCAAAATATGGGTGCGGATATGCTCTCGCGGGGCAACACTCCCCTAAGCGAGTGGTCCCTGAACCCTCAGACGGTCAGTCTAATATGGGAGATGTTCGGCGAGGCCGACGTCGACCTTTTTGCCTCGAGAGCCAACACCCACTGAGGGTGTTCTTCTCGAAGAACAGAGACGTGCTGGCTCATCCCTGGCCCAGCCGCCCACTTTATGCTTCCCCCCCCCCCCCCGTCTCGATGATCCCACAGGTCATCGAACGGGTCAGGGAGAGCGGATGCCCAGTCCTTCTGGTGGCTCCTCTCTTGAAATCCAGACCATGGTTTCCGGAGCTGGTTCAGTTGTCAGACACGATACCCTGGCCTGTTCCAATGAGGAAGGATCTCCTCACACAGGCCAACGGAACGATATGGCATCCCCGACCCGATTTATGGGGCCTCCATGTGTCGCCCCTAAACGGGTACCCGGGGACCAAAGTTTACGTGGCAGCCATCGCACCGCATCATGCTTTGGTGGCTGGCCAATCTCTGGGAAGAAATGACCTGGTGGTAAGGTTTCTGGAAGGCGCTAGGAGGATTAACCCCTTCAGGCCCCCTTCGGTGACGCCTTGGGACCTCTCCACGGTCCTTAGGGCCCTGAGGGGACCGCCATTTGAGCCGCTCCAGTCGGTTTATCTAAAACCACTTTCTCTAAAGACTGCTCTCCTGTTGGCATTGGCATCTATCTAGCGAGTGGGAGATCTGCAGGCTCTCTCTGTGAGTCCTGCATGTTTGGAGCGGATGACTCTCAACGCCGTTAAGAGCACAGGTTATTACGCTATTAGCCCTTCCCCCTTCTGCCGAGGATGGGGAGGTTAATCTTCTCTGCCCTGTCAGGGCACCGAGAATCTATCTGGAGCGTTCTGCATCTTTTAGACGGTCAGAACAGCTGTTTGTCTGCTTTGGTGGCCGATCTAAGGGTGATCCAGTCACTAAGCAAAGACTGTCTAGATGGATAGTGGATGCCATTTCTATGGCCTATACCTCAGTGGGTCAGGTTTGCCCTATAGGTGTCAAGGCCCATTCTACCAGAGGCATGGCCTCGTCGTGGGCTTGGTCATCTGGTTTTCCCATTCAAGATATTTGTGATGTGGCCGGCTGGTCCTCGCCTTCCACATTTATGAAGTTCTATAATATGGAATATTCTCTGCAGGCGAAGGTGCTTTTGGTATGATTGAGACCTTACGGTGTCTGGTCTTGTCTACAAAATTACTGTGCATAAACACATACTTATTAATATTAAACCCGCTTCGGATGGTTATAAAGTTGTACTAATAATCCCGACGGTGTCCGGTTTTGTTAGTATATTCTGTTAGTTGTTACTGACTTTTGTATATTATTCAGGCCCGACGGTGTCTGGTCTGTTATATATATAATTATATACATATATTTATTGGGTTCTGGCTTGTTCTGTTAGCTCAGGGGTCCTGAGTTGCAGTGCAACCAGTTACTTAGGGTGCGGCGTTTTGCATGGCAAGTCAAGTCATCTTCATTTATATAGCGCTTTTAACAATGAATTGTTTCAAAGCAGCTTTACAGAGATAAACATATAATTTAAGGTAACAGATTGTTTTGGCGTTATAGCGGTTCTTGAATAATGTTACTTCCAGCTAAAGTTAACTTTGATTGATTCACCTCCGTCGAAATGATCAGACTTTAAACGCGAACCTGTGATTAACGCTGACGGCGTTCACATGCTCATTCAGAATTCTATAGTTATGTGCTTTTTAAAATATGTGCGCAGGTTTGTAATTCATACAACCCAGCCTAAACAAACTACTTTTCTTGCCTATAAATTTTGATACAGAATTTTGTTTTATTTTATCACTTCGGGGTACGCGAGCCGGAATTCACAGCGCTTTATCTGTAGAGTGGGAAAGGGATCCTCCATAGGGAGAGGATAGTGGATACTTCAGCACTGCATTGTCATCGGGTCCAGGCGAATCTCCTTCGTCAGATCTGGACACGGCCTGGATCCGGCAGGCTGCGGGAAAACCTCGGGATAAACAAAGACACTAATATTAGCGTAGATGCCATTCTTCTTATGATGTAGCGAGTACATCAAGATTTAAGGGAAGTGTTCCCAGTTCCGGCTGACCTAATCTATGCAGCCTAACATTGAATTTATAGAAGTCTATAATGTATTATGTGTATGCTAGGTCAAAGAGATGTGTTTTTAGTCTAGCTTTGAACTGACAGAGTGTGTCTGCTTCCCGGACAATGGTAGGAAGACTGTTCCAAAGTTTTGGTGCTAAATAGGAAAAGGATCTACCGCCAGCAGTCGATTTAGATATTCTAGGTATTATCAACTGGCCGGAATTTTGAGATCGCAATAGACGTGAAGGACTATAATGCGTTAAGAGCTCGCTCAAGTACTGCGGAGCTAAACCATTTAGTGCTTTGTAGGTAATCAACAATATTTTAAAATTTATACGATGTTTAATAGGGAGCCAATGCAGTGTTGACAGAACCGGGCTAATATGGTCATATTTCCTGGTTCTGGTAAGAACTCGAGCTGCGGCGTTTTGAAATAGCTGTAGTTTGTTTATTAAGCGTGCAGGGCAACCACCCAGTAGAGCATTACAATAATCTAGCCTTGAGGTCATGAACGCATGGACTAATTGTTCCGCATTTCCCAATGAGAGCATATGGCGTAATTTAGATATATTTTTAAGATGGAAAAATGCAGTTTTACAGATACTAGACACGTGGCTTTCAAAAGAAAGGTTGGTATCAAATAGCACACCCAGGTTCCTACCCGACGACGAAGACTTGACAGAGCAGCCATTAAGTGTTAGACAGTATTCTGGGTTATTATGTGTGAAGTTTTTTGTCCAATAATTAGAATCTCTGTCTTTTCAGAATTTAGTAGTAGGAAATTACTAGTCATCCAATTTTTTATATCAGCTATGCATTCCGTTAATTTTGTGAATTGGTAAGTTTCGTTGGGTTTTGAAGAAATATACAGCTGAGTATCATCGGCATAACAGTGAAAGCTAACTCCATGTTTCCTAATGATATCTCCTAATGGTAGCATGTACAGAGTGAACAGCAGCGGTCCTAGTACTGAGCCTTGTGGTACGCCATACTGAACTTGTGATCGATAAGACATCTCTTCATTTACTGCTACAAACTGATAACGGTCAGTTAAGTATGATTTAAACCATGCTAATGCAATTCCACTAATGCCAACATAGTTTTCTAGTCTATTTAAAAGAATGTTGTGGTCAATGGTGTCAAATGCAGCACTAAGATCGAGTAACACTAATAGAGAGATACAACCACGATCGGATGATAAGAGCAAATCATTTGTGACTCTAATGAAAGCGGTCTCAGTGCTATGGTACGGTCTAAATCCGGACTGAAAATCCTCGCAGATATCATTTCTTTCTAGAAAGGAACATAGTTGTGAAGATACTGCTTTTTCTAATATCTTTGACAGAAAAGGCAGATTCGAGATCGGCCTGTAATTGACTAATTCTGTAGGATCAAGTTGTGGTTTTTTAACAAGCGGTTTTATCATAGCCAGTTTAAAGGTTTTTGGTACGTATCCTAGAGACAAAGATGAATTAATGATATTAAGAAGAGGATATATGACCTCTGGAAACATCTCTTTCAGTAGCTTAGTCGGTATAGGATCTAACATACAAGTTGTCGATTTAGATGAATTAACGAGTTTGCAGAATTCTTCCTCTCCTATAGCAACAAATAAATCAAATTTTTCCTCAGGGAGACTACAATGCACTTCCTGATGCGATACTGTGGTAGACGGTTGCATAGTTATAATTTTGTCCCTGATATTATCAATCTTATAAGTGAAGAAGTTCATAAAGTCATCACTGCCGTGTTGCTTTGACACTTCTGAGCTTGAAGCTTTCTTTTTCGTTAGTTTAGCCACTGTTTCAAATAAATACCTAGGATTATGTTTATTTTCTTCTAATAGGTTTGAAAAATAAGCAGATCTAGCAGCTTTTAAAGCCTCTCTGTAAGCAATTGAGCTCTCTTTCCACGAAATCCGAAATACCTCTAGTTTAGTTTTCTTCCAGTTGCGCTCCATTTTTCTGGCTGCTCTCTTTAGGGCCTGAGTGTGCTCGCTGTACCACGGCGTTGGACTATTTTCTTTAATCTTCTTTAAGCGCAACGGAGCAACTGCGTTGGAAAAAAGTGCTGGAAAAGAGAGAGTTAAACGTTTCTGTTGCAATATCGAGTTCTTCTAAGCTATCTGGGATGCTGAGATGATGAAACTGATTAGGAAGATTATTGATAAAGCAATCTTTAGTGGCAGAAGTTATAGGTCTAACGTATTTATAACACGGAGTCGGCTTTGCAGCCTTGGCTAAATGTAATTTACATGAGACTAGATAATGATCTGAGATGTCATCGCTCTGCTGCAGAATTTCAACAGCATCAACATCTATTCCATGTGATAATATTAGATCTAGAGTATGATTACGACAATGAGTAGGTCCTGACACGTGTTGTCTAACTCCAATTGAGTTTACAATGTCTTTAAATGCCAATCCCAAAGCATCTTTTTCATTATCTACATGTATATTAAAATCACCAACAATTAGTACTTTATCTGCAGCCAATACTAAATCTGATAGAAAGTCCGCAAATTCTTTGATAAAATCTTTGATAAAATAATATAGCTACGCAATACGAAGTGACTATTCGAAAGGGAACTACTTGGTTACTATCGTAACCTCAGTTCCCTGAGAGAGGGAACGAGTATTGCGTAGCCGGCTGCACTGTAGTAACTGGTGAAGTTGTCGCTTCAGTCATATAAACCTGCTATAATGGCGAATTCGGGGGTCTATACAGGCTGGGCCACGCCCCCTCGGCAGGCTCTGACGTTGGGCTAGCTCATTGGTCGCATGTCAGATTCGCCCGCGCCATTGGATGTGCAGTTGCTGCAGCACAGCCTATGAGCGTGCCAGACGCTCAGTGTGCTAGCTGTGCAGCTGCAAATGCGTTTTACATATAGGCTTCAGTAAATCGAGGAAAAGGAGTTTCCCCACTGCGTATAGCTACGCAATACTCGTTCCCTCTCTCAGGGAACTGAGGTTACGATAGTAACCGAGTAGTTTTTTTTTGTTTTTTTTTGCTTAACTGAACAGCTTTGGAGTCATTGGAATGGTTATGTGACTTTTTTGGGTTGAATGGTGGCTGTCTCGCTTCCCCCTGGTGCCTGTGAGCGGAAAAAACACCCTTGCAACTTTGGGCCGGCAGGCCGCAAGCCTCAGTGTTAGGAAGTATCGCGTAATATCAGGTCTCGCGATGTAACAAATTGCTTTACAGCACTGCACACATACACACCCCCATCCAGGATCCGGCTAGCTATAAGAACAAGGTAGGGTAGGAGTTTTTATCATCGTTATGATGGACAACTCTACTCCAACCTCCGATCCCCTTCAGCATTATAAAAGAATGCAGCGTAAAGTTTCATTTTGATACTGCCTAATCTAAGTCTATAATTGAGATAGGATAAGCTAAAAAACAATATACACAAATAAGCGGAAATATTTCTTAGTCTCTTGTTTTTCATAATGTTACGGATTACGTTTTATAACACAATACAAATATACACTATCTCAACATTTATACGCTAGCCTTCTGTGTATCATACATACCTCAGTGGACATGGCTCCATGCGTTCGCCGTCTTCTTTGAAAACAAATGCACATGGCCAGAGGGAGAAGATGGGAGGGGGGGAGAGTCGCCAATGAGTTTTTACGACAGTGCTGTCAAATATCTATTGTGAAGCTGTAGGGGGAGCTCTATTGAGAAACCTGCAAGCAAAAAGCTAGAATACAGCGAATAAATTGCCAAAACTGCATAGTGCCGCTTTAAGAGCCCGATATAATAAATTAATGGTTCTGTACTGTGGTAACATGAAAAGTCAAGAAAACCAAGACAAACAACATGAAAGTCAAGAAAACACATCTGGGCTGTGTGATGATATTTATGTATACTGTATATTTCCTGTATACATCTTTATGCAAATACATTTTGTTTTGCAGAAAATGTTTCTATATACTCTTTCAGTGCACATATGTAGTTTATAACGGTTTATAACCGTAACAACTTTGTTTTTAGAATGTCTGTTTTCAAACTTTTTGTTCTAGCCTCATTAGGAAAGCCTGTTTTGTCTGACGTCAAAGATATTCACATGTGTTGAATTAGTGTTTGGTCCTGAATGTTCAACAAGCAAATCAAACACAGATTCTTCAAGCTGTGTAGCCAGTACTAGGGACCAAAAGTTGATTTTGTGTCGTGGGAACATGGTAGTGATTTGGCCTGGGAGAGGCTAATATTTGAATAAAATAAACATTAAAATTGGTTCCTGCCTTGAAGAATGTTTTATTGCTTGAAGTTTGCACTTTCATAGTTCAGGAGACAATGTTAAAACAATGTTGACACGGTTCTTTCTTGACCACCCACTAATGTTATGGGGCTGGATTTGGGCCAGCGGTAACAACGGAATGGAAATGAGCTACTGTCCTTTCACTGCTCAGCCTTTTTTTTTTTTTTTTTACATTGGTCCATCCCACACCAGTGAAACAATTTTGTCACATGTTGGCAAAATCTTAAATTCTGAAGTTGATTTTATCAACCCACCATTGATTTCTCAGCACAGAGATATTTTAATACCTGCCTGCGACTCCTCTGCTTTCAAAAACAGCTGTTACGGTTCTTCAAACTGGCTTCAAAATTCACTCAACTGGTGCTGTTATAAAAATCCCCATTCAGGTTCTGCCATTCTTCCCATATCCAAAAGGATTAAATGTCAGTGTGCTCTTTCCACACAGGTTAAATAAACAATTATATGAGCTGTACATAAAACCTCCTGCCAAGCCCACAGAGGCTTCTCACGACTTACAGCTCAAATCTCTTCTGCCAAAATCTCCACCTCCTCAACAAACAAAGCTCCCATTGGGGAGTCAGAGCAACAGAACAGTCTTACTTTGTACTCAAGAATCATATCAACGGAGAGTTATTTGGCACATGCCAATCAAGGTCTCAGCATCCCACTGCTGGAGTTTTTACTGACCATCAGCTCTTTCTTCTGTCTCACTTCACACTCTTTAACGAAGTTCATAACATAAGTTTGGAAGGAATATATTAGCCTAATACTGCCAATCCTGTTTCAAGGGTATAGAACAGAGGTGTCCAAACCTGCTCTTGGAGAGCCATTGTCAACACACCTGCCTGGAAATAGTAGTTAGCTGTTTCAGGTGTGTTTAATTAGCCTGACTACGTCAGACTTCGTACTTCCGCTCAATTTCAGTTCGCTTCTGTACTCACTCTGAGATAGCGACCTAGCTCTCAGTTTTCCTCCGGCCTGAAAACAGCCGGCCAATCAACGAACAGAGGGCGGGCTGAGAGCCGTGACGTAGACGCTAAGCACCGAGTTAAGATTGTATTTTAGGTTAGGGAAATTTGAAAACGACCCCGGATATGGAGACATGGGATGCAATTCGCTCTGTTGTGGAGAATATTCCCGGCATTTGCAAACTGAAGCCCGAACAAGAAGAGTGTTTGTTAAACATTTTGAATGGAGGTGATGTCGTGGCCCTAGTCCCGGTATTTTGCTCAATGGTTTCGTTTTCGCATCATACATGTGTTTACAGTGGAAGTTCGATGCGGCTGAGCTGGCGAATAACACGTCATAACCAGACGTTATGTGATTGGCTTATGGGTAACCAATAATTGTATACTTCAGACAAGCGCCCCAAATCCGCCCCCCCCCCCCCCCCCATTCAATTATGCCATTCCAGACTCTGTCTACGAAGCAAAGCGAAGTAGCAGAGTTTGGTATTATCAGGCTGCTGTTTAATTGGAGTTGGAGCTGAACTCTGCTGGACAGTGGCGCTCCAGGCGCAGAATTGGACACATCTGGTATTTATGCAGTAGCTTAGTTTACTTCTTTCCCATGACATTTCTTTAGAATCTCTTCCCATCTCCACCTTTAGGCCCACAATTATAACCTTATTTATAACTTGTGAAACACCAATTGCAAATTCCTAGCACCAATATTAATACAAACATTTACACTTAGCATTAACTTCCACCTCATGTCTGATTACAAATGGTCATAAGACAGTTTACACCTGATATACAGGTGTCAAATGTGTCACCTGTGAGCTTTCATGCTGGGCTCTCTGATTTTGTTTCTACATATTTTGCTTACTCACCACCTATGTTGTTGTCAGGCATATACAGTTTCTGTGAAGTCTTGTGCTCATAATCTGTTTGGGCTTTTCCAAATTATGTAGCTGGCAATATTGAAATGTCTTTTGGCTCAAGAATGATATGAGTGGGTCTATCTGTTGCTCTTGTTCCTGCAAAATGGCAACTATCACTGAATAACATTCGCTGGCCGCTTCATTGCTGCAAATTGCTGTCAGAATGAACAATTCTGGCACTTAATGCCAAACTCCTTATTTTTCTTGCTGAAATTCTTAAAAGGCTGTGGCCTTTAACGTCTTTGTTAGCTCCCTACTCCCATGCCTGCTATCACCAGTTCAAGCCCAGCTCGGAGGGAGCCGAGAGGAACTGGTAACAATGGTGCTTTGACCCAGATATGATTGAGGTTTCGAGGGGGGATTGTAATACAGGCTAGCTGATATGAGATAGCTGTGAAGGCAAACCTCACTGTCCTGGACTCAAAAGGTTGCGCTAGTGACTGATGCTAGACACTGTGGTCTTTAGCTTCCTTATTAGCGTGCACAAGCGAAACCAATGACACAAATGGTATTTATTGCAGTGACAACCTGTGTTCATTCTTCTCAGTATTAAAAAGCCAACTCGATCTCTGGAGAAAGCGTAAATATTTTACAAAGTAAATTTTTTTTTTTTACTAATTTGTACAATGTGATTTGTAAACAGTATTTGTCAAAAAAAGCATGAACCTGCACTCCTAAATCTAACAATCTGTGGGTCATTAGCTAGTTGTACGAAAACATACTAATGAAATCGTAAAAAATAGTCAAATATAACGTAAAATAGTCATGAGACTTTTGTAAAAATTTGATTTGACAAATCCGAAAGCACATCTGAATTGTTTCCAAGTGCAAACAAACTTTTTGAGATTACTTTTGCCTTGTTGCTCATAGATTAAATGGACATGTGAATCTTATGTTTAGAATCATTATTTGTTCATATGCTTTTCTATTCCATTCTTTTCTTGATATACTGTATGCTTTAGCTTGCTGTTATTTCCAAATTATACATTCTAAAATACAATGCCTTTTTTGTGCTTATCAGGTGACCCATCTTTTTGATAATGGAGGCACAGTCTTCTTTGCTATCTTCATGGCAATATGGGGTGAGTCTGAATCTTTTGAGTTTGGTTTGAAGTACAAATTAAATAATTATAAAAGAGACTTCCTTCAGTGGGCAGAATAAGAATCTATAGCAGCCTTTGTTCTGCTATAAAAGGATTGACTAAAAAGCTCATGAGAAGCAGCTGTAATCAATCACCGCTTTGTCCCACATTACAACAAATGATACAATCAGGTCACAGTAGACCGCACTCACAGCACAAACATTTAAATATTTCAAAACTGCTTAGACTTTAGTTTACTCCTCTGAACAAGAGCAGTGATAAATAGATGTGTTGAAGGATCCCCGGTGGCGATCACAGGTGAGTTCGTGCTTGATAATTGTGGCCTCATTATTCAGTCTAATTGACTGACTACAGCCAATGAAACACTTCCCTGGAGTGAAATGAAAGTAGATTAATATGAACAGACATTGTGGATTTACTGCTGTGGATGTTTTCCTAAATGTTACATTATACAAATGGCAATTTAACTAACTTTGTAGGTCTAAAAAAAAATATTTTCAAACTGTTGCTGCACCATAACAGTAGTTGACCTGAAAGGGAAAACAAACTATAAAAGTTAACACTAATGCCCACTTGTGTCAGTGCTTATTACTGTACACTAATTTCCCTTGTGGCAATCCTTATAATTGTGCTACAGTATATGATATATTGCAGTAGCCGTGAAATTGAAGTAGCATAGCTACAGTACACGTGTTTGCATTCATATTTTGTATTTTTTTTGTGTGTGTTTTGATTCATCTGTGCAAGTTTTGCAGGTGCAGAACTGTAGGTGATGTGTGGGATCTAAACAAAGCAACTTATTAGTCACAGCCATATTTTTATCTGCTGGAAAATGGCTTTAAAAAACAATGCATGACACAGATGCCACTAATGCTATCACAGTTAGGGTAGCTGCAATAAAGCTGTATAGTTTAACATGAAATTATAGGCTACTAATTACAATAAACTGCTTAATTCAACAAAAACAAATTGTAAACAGTGAACAAAAACATGTAAATGGTGATTCTGACACTCAAATTTCTAAATTGCTTTTAAAACTAATACATGAAATTCATGAACTCTTCAAAATAATGGCTTTAGTGGGGATGAAAGAAGGGTTGTTCTAAAACGACAAAACCACTATTCCATTGTCGAGAATTCAGGATAAATTTCTCTCTTAGGGTGCTTTCTCACATGGTTTGATTGCCACGCTTGGTTTGAATGCTCCCTGCTCCCTCTGAGTCTGCCCCCACCGGATTGTGCTCACATTATATTATAGGAGAAGGCTGCAAACACAACAAAACGGCACTTGCATCTATCTGTCGCGAATGTGCTGCAAATGTTCTAAAGAATGTCCTGGTTCCGTATGCAACCCACCGTTCCCTGATGGAGGGAACAGAGGACGTAGTCGACGTCGACTGAATGGGGATCACGCTTAGGGAGCCTGTCTTCTTCGTGCTACTATTTAATCAAGCCAATTCAACATTGGTGTGCGTGATTATACGCTCCGCCCCGCACCTTCCAGTGCCTAGACAGAAGCCTCCTGATCCCCCCGTGAATTAAGGCAAAGAAAAGACAGGGATTTAGGCCAGGGAAGTCACTGCTGTTCCCACAGCACCACTGGGAAAGAGTTCCCTGTACACGGAAGGAAGGGACGCTGCCCACAGGGAGGTAACATGTGGAGAATACACATATGGACTGGGTGAATTGACAGGCAGTACGACATATGGAATGTCACTGGGGAGGCTCCAGCCTATAACAGGGGGGAGCTACTAACCAGACAGTGATGGCAAAAGCTCTGCCAAGGGAAGACAGGGGCTCGCCACAGGGAGCCGTATCGTGGAAGAATACATATATGGGATCACATCGCAACATATGGACCCAGCCTAGCACAAGTTCCACCATTGCATACAAGTGGTAGGTCTGGCTTCGGATGCTCCGCCGCGTTCGTCGCCAGAAGGTGTGGATGAACTCAAACAGGGTTTGGTTTAAGAGGGAACTCTACTGCAGCAAGAATTGCGCACGTATCCAGTCCATAGGTGGGCTCCTGTCTTGTGCACGCATGTTGCTTGTACGTACTAAAGTGCTTAGTCAGAGGTGGAGCAGGAGTGGTATCGAACCGCTGCTTCCCATTTCTTCCCGCAAAAACACCGACACACTCACTTGCTGTGTAAACAGTAGTAACTCTTCAGAAACATCCGAACGGATCCGAAGCGAAAGGCAACTGGTGCATGCGTCCACTTCCGTGTTTATACCCTCACTGCAGGGCGGTGCGTGTAATCACGCACGCTAACGTTGAATTGGCTTGATTAAATAGTAGTACGAAGAAGACAGGCTCCCTAAGCGTGATCCCCATTCAGTCGACTGAAAGGGAACCAAAAGTGCTATTGTGAAAGCACCTTTAGAGTCCTTTAGAGACCATTTCAGAGTCAAATGAGAGTTCATACAAAAGCTGTACAAGGGTGACTATTAAATAACACTTCGGAAATGCCCAATTAGTGTTCTAGAAGCTTGGGTTCAAAAATAAATATATATAAAAATAAAAAATAAAAAAATTGCTATCCTTAAATACAAAAGAAATATAGGCCATGGACACAGAGGTTCTGTCGCATTTGTTTGCAGGAACGTATGGCCTAAGTTATCATTCTATGGCTCTCTTCAATTGGTCAAACACTGCGATAAATATTTTCATATACTGAAGGCCAAACTGTTGGCTATATTTTATAATTGTCAATGGCAACACAACAGTGCTACATTCATGTCTATCAAATCACTCAATGGTCTCTTTCTTTCCAAACAAACTAGAATATCTCATTAGTACTTTCTTTTTGCCTCAAAAACATTATAAGATTATGTGTGTAAACCTGGTTCGCTGAGAAGGAAAATTAGATGTTGCGTCATGGAGTTGACGCTATGGAGAATGCCGTCAGTGTAACCGGTATCTGAATACATGTAACAAACATGCCATTTTTTTGGCCAACGGCAGTCTCTGATGTCAAAAGTGGAGTGCCTGTGAGTATAAGAGGGTGCCTGCAAGACAAGTCATAAACTCTTTTGTCTGAAGAAGACGTTCAGGCAAACCTGATGCATGGCAACGACACAAAATCTTGTTCCCCTTCTCAGGGAACCATGGTTACATGTGTAAATTAGACCAATAGGCCTTGCTGAGGGGTTATTATTTTTTTTTATAATTTTTTTTATTTTTTATTTAACCAGGAAAAGTGCCATTGAGTTACAGTAACTCTTCTCCCAGGGAGTCCTGGCCAATACTGGCGGCCAAAAGTTTCAACAATACATAAAAGACAGGACAAAGGTTATATACTACACCACAAATCTCTATACATACACTATACATTTTAAAACACAAACAAGACATTATATTTAACGTAAGCAAATACAGACATACAACTTAAAAAGCACTAAAATAAATTGCACTGTTCAGTCAGAGTTGACTTTAAAAGGTGTTTAAAACTAATTAATGATTAGGTGAAAGTGATTTATATATTTAAAGTGTTTTGGAGTTCATTCCAGACCTTTGGTGTATATGATGAGAAAGCTTCTTTTTTTTTCCTAGTTCTGTTCTTAAAGGATTAGGGGTGTAGGGGTAAGAGTAGGGGTGTAACCCCGGCATCCTGGCCAAATTTGCCCAGTGGCCTCTGTCCATCATGGCCTCCTAATCATCCCCATATATATATACCAATTGGCTTCATCACTATGTCTCATCTCCACCAGTAAGCTGGTGTGTGGTGGGCGTTCTGGCGCAATATGGCTGCCGTTGCATCATCCAGGTGGATGCTGCACATTGGTGGTGGTTGAGGAGATCCCCCCTTGTAAAGCGCTTTGAGTGCCAAGAAAAGCGCTATATAAATGTAATGAATTATTATTCTTGTTTATGGAATAATTAATAGTATTTTTTTACAAACCTTGTCCTATAAACACTAGTATGGTAAGTAAGCAAATTTGAAATGTAGAGGGGTAATATACCCATAAGTGCTTTAGAAATGAATTGTAGAATGCTTTAGCAAATAAATGGAATTGTAGGAAGTCACTCTCACTATTGGAGTACCACTTTGTGATGAAATAGTGAAATCCATAAGAGAATGTAAAGTGTAAAAAACATTCATTTTGTTTTTTTAGCATTTAATACCAACTTTAATCCTATCAGCGATGTTTGTACCTGACTAAAGTCAGACTGTAAATGTTAGTTGGAGTCAGAGCGCGTCAACTCCCAGGGTGCAGATTGTGACTAATAGACTGCTTATTGGAGCCAATCTCTAAGCCCAAGGGCAGGTAAAAAGCCTTAAAAGCCACAAGAGCAAAAGCTCTAATATAGAGCTAGCTATGCCAATATTTTGATAAAGCCCTTAGGGAGTAGCTTATCAAAGGGAGAATTTCATCAAAGACCTTCTATCTACCACTACTTCCAAGGGGGAGAATATAACCTTCACTTAAATAAAACTCTTGTCATTGCAACTCAACTCCAGGGAAACCACAGAGGACCTTAGGCTCTACTTAATTAACCTAGAGTCATTGGGGAGCGCACTCAACCCTACTTGTTCTTCTACGGGCACCACAAGGAGACTTCATGCACTCATCTGACTATAGAATGCTGCAATAACAAGATGGGAGGCCACAAGGCAAACTGCCTCTACTTCTCCAAGCATGGATCAACTAGAGACTTTGCACGATACCCAGCCATAGGGGAGCATAAGGCCCTACTTCAAGTGAGCATGCAAAGTGCTAAAAACCTTAGTAAATAGCCCTTTAGGGTACAACATTCACTATTGCTACCACTCCAAGGGGGAGCCTAATCCTTACTCCTACTCAGGAAAGGAGGGAGAATGAGAGGACTCTAATCCCCCTAAACCCCTAGGAAACCACAGGGGATCTTAGGTTCTACTTCAAGACCTCAAAATGACTGGTGAACAGTTTAACCCTGCCGTGAAAAAAGGGCACTCCACCTAAACCCATTAAAGCTATCACTTTTTTACGATATCATGTGACAGATAACACAGGGGACACCCATAGGCGATCTTCCTCTACTTATTAGTATTGTCGAACCAGGGCCATATTCTAGCACCCATCCAAAGGGGAGGGATATCACCGTTTCAAAACTCAACAATAGTTGGGGAGGTATGATAATGAAACAGAGGGAGTTTATTAGTTGCCCAACATAGTTTCATTCACCCTGCTCTATCCTAAGGGGTACTTGAGCAGCTTATCACAGGGAGCTAGCAAGGTGCTAAAACCAACAGTAATTACCCCTTTAGGCTCCTTCGATGTTGCCATTCTTCCAAGGGGAAGACTGCATCCCTACTTTATGCCCTACTTTCAGCTAAGAGGAATAAAAAGTGTTTCTAAATCCTAACTTTTTCATGTTCAGTTTTTGTACTAGGTGAGTTCCAATAATATGTTGGTTTTCTCTTCTCACCTTAGGTATGAGTTTACTTCGTTTGATAGAATTTTATGTGAAATAATTGTATTCTTCTTGTGACATTTATCTTCAGATGTACTATCATATTATAAATCCCAAGTAACCATAACATTATATCACAAAAGAAAAAAGTCAAGGTTTTACTGATAATTTACCCTGAGTGAGAGTCAAACAGTTTCTCCGGTGTCCCGGCGGAAATCCTGGAGTGTTTTCCGTGCCCTCTCTTGATGGCCATCTCGGTTGCGTCGCGATATTGCGCCCGCTGTTTCCCAGGAGATTTTACTCAGCCTCTCCATTGAAGCTCAAGCAGTGTTGTCATCTACTCTGGTGCTAGCCGTGGTCAATCCTTTATTTTTTAGGTATTCCCTCGCCTCCGTCGCGCTGTTATAAACAATGGGACCATCCTCAAAAAACACCCAAAAGTTTAGCGGCGGGTGGTGACTGGAAACGGAGACCCTTCTCTTTGAGTATTTCCCTGATAGGAGTGTATGCCTTCCTCTTCTTTTGAGTCTCAGTGGGGTAATCCTGGTCGAAGTACTCTCGCCTCCCTTTCAGGTAAACTTCACTCTTTTTCCATGCCGAACGGAGGACCAGCTCTTTAATCCTATTTTCAAGATAGTACAAAACAACCGATCAGGGATTCGCATTTGGCGGTGGCTTGCCCTGATCGCCCTGTGACAGCGCTGTATCCCAAGTTCAGTATCGGGGAGGGACAATTCCGTCTTGATGAAACTTTCAACAAACTCTTGTATGTTGTCACCTTCGGCCTCCTTCGGGATTCCGTACAATCGTATATTGTTTAGTCATGATCTTGCTTCTAAATCTGTCAGCTTTGTTTGCATTTTTTGTTGAATGTCAAGGGTTTGGCAAAGCACATCTCTAGCCTCCGCGCTCCACTCTTCTAAATCCGCCACCCGGTATTCGGCCTCCTCCACTCTTTTCACCGCGTCTTCGTTCAGTTTAAGGTTGATGTCCGTTCTCAGGCTTGCCAAGTCAGTTTTCCAGTCTCTGGTGAAAGTCTCTTGAAAGCTGTTTAGTTCTGTCTTCACGTCAGATCGTATAGCCTTAATTTCAGAATATATAGCGCTGCAAACTTGTTTGTTTTCGCAGCCTCGTTCTCACCAGCGTTGTCATCGTCGTCATTCTCCTTTGTTTGTCTCTGTTTTCTCAGGTCTTTGGGATGATTTGCCTCTAGCTTTTCGTTGTTTCTTCCCCTCCATATTTGTTCATCAATTACATGATGTAAATTTTAATTAAACACGGGAGTTTAACCGATTAGTCTGGGAGCTCACGTTCTACACTGCCACTCGCCTTGATGCCATACCGGTAGTCCATCAGTTCACCTCTAACACCTCTGGCCAAACCAGAAGGAGGGCAAACCGAAAGTGAAGTGGTTGCATCAACTCACAGCTACAAATAACTGCTAAGCAAATTTCCCTGCTAGGCGGATTCCATGGTGTGCAAGGTCTGTCTCGTCTTGCCATGTCAAGCGAAAATACTCTTTAAACAAAATTGTTTATTTTTTGCTTTTAGACAAACTGAATGAAATGGGATTACACCTGGAAACCATTATTTTCAATTAGACCAATATAAAATACTCTTTAAATAACTGACACAGTCTTTTCACTTTTTTCAGTGTATGACATAACTGAGAGAGCAAAGACATCTTGACTCTGAGGTCAGGACTTCAACGCACCTCTTAACATAACCATGTCATGCTTTGACCTCCACATAAATCACTACAGATAACATTACGGAAGGGCATTACATTTGCACAGTTACCAGATAGAAAAAAAAAAAAAAAAAATGCTGTAAATTATATATATAAAAAAAAAAAGGCAATCCATCTATGCATAGGAACAGTCCAAGGAGGGTGATAATACCTGAGGAAAGCTTAGAATTTTTCCATTTATCTCTCTGGATGTTGCTCGGCTAATGGATGGCAATTGATTTTCTACTTGTGCTATTGATTTGCTTTTATTAGATACTATGTTATTCTTCCCACTGCATAAACTTTATTAAACAATAATTATGAGAAATATGAGACAAATTGTGCCCTATAGTGATGCAATACATGACACATCATCTGTAAATACAGGGTGATACTATATTTCATGTGACGGGTAGCAACCAAAAAGTTGAATTTGGTGCTTCGCTTCACAGAGTCTACATTGGCGAGTGCTAAAGAAAGTCTTATTATTGTATTATTAAAAAATGGGGACCATACTGTTCCTGATAGAGAGACCCAGAGGGATCTGCAAGTCGAATTCCTGAAAGCTCATATGTGAAGACAGCTTTCAGGATGAAGACTGAACTTAATTAACTGAAATTAAACAGTCTCTCTTCTTGGTCTCTCTTCTTGGTCTCTCTTCTTGGTCTCTCTTCTTGGTCTCTCTTCTTGGTCTCTCTTCTTGGTTTCTCTTCTTGGTCTCTCTCTCTCTCTCTCTCTCTCTCTCTCTCTCTCTCTCTCTCTCTCTCTCTCTCTCTCTCTCTCTCTCTCTCTCTCTCTCTCTCTCTCTCTCTCTCTCTCTCTCTCTCTCTCTCTCTCTCTCTCTCTCTCTCTCTGTCTTTCTCTTCCCTTCCAGCTCTTTTGCTTTGAAACAAAAGTGGGTCATACAGTCCTTTGGTAGACATGTGTGACGTGAACTCGGAGCACAGATACAGTAGTCTTGTTCTCTTTTTACATTTGACATGAAAACCTCACAGAACTTATCTTATTTTTACTTCATTTATTAAGTATTCCTTTTAGTGCATAAATCAGTTCATAGGATACTGTGAAAAAGTCATGCTTTTGAATAAGCTAGCTGATTACATTCTGTAAGCAAGATTGAATTTGAATGTCTACCAGTGAGATGAAGAAATTATAAAATGAATAGATCTAACCCAAAATTCTGATTGGATGAGCATTCAAAGCTGGCGTGAAATGCTGATAAACACATCTCTGATAACATGTTGTGGGGTTATTCTGTTGCAACTTAATGAAACCAACAAGGTGTGTGGAAAAGACATAAGTACTTTATGAACACAAAACCAGCAGAAATTGTGGTTGAAGCACTTATATTCATGTACGTACATTGAGTGTTTAGGCCTAAGAGGACCTGCCCTAGTCACCTTACTTTAAACACCGTGACTAATGCCTTTGAGTCGAACTGTCCTGTATTCCAAAGCTCTTTATGTTCATATCCTACCGCTTCCTCCTGTACCATCACAGCCACAGTATTCCTTGAGTTCTGGAAGAGGAGAAGAGCGGAGTTAACCTACGACTGGGATTTGATTGACTGGGAGGAGGAGGAGGTGAGCCTGCCTTCCTGTTTAAATAGACTTTCAGCTGAAATTGTGATGCTTTATGTTATCATTTCTTTAGAAATATCATAATCGTTTGAGACCTGTTAAAATTATCATTAAGCTCATTAACAGTTATAACTGGTGTGTGGCCAATCTATGTGCTGTCTGTTGTATTTCCTATAGTGTAAAATCCCTGTCATGGTGTGTTCTGTGAGTGTGCCTCCTACTGTCTAATGTTTTGTTGTGCATGCTTAGCTCCCAATGGGAATATGTCTTAAGGGTGTTCACACTGATTAGTTCTGACAAAACGTCTGGTTTAACTTTAACATGCAAATGAGCTGTGACGTGATTCAGCGTCTACCGACGGGAGTATACGTCTTCTGTTGGATACTGTAGTCAAGTGTCAGCAAGATGGAAGGGAACAGGGAAGTCATTTTGGCTGCAACCCAGGCTATTTGGAAAAATGTGCCTGTAGCGACATTTCTTCAAAATCATATTACGTTGGTTGCATCTTGCACATTGTGCAAAAGTGTCAAAGTGAAATGTCCAGTGAGGGACGCTAAAAGTGTGTTCAGTTTCATCTGAAACAGATAAATGTCAATCTGGGAATGTTTCATTACACTGGTTGTTATACATATCACAGAAGTTTGGAAATGAAATGTCTGGTGAGTGGCTCTAAAAGGTAAATACTCTATCGCATTTGATAATAATGTAGCACCTACACTAAACTCTACACTTCAGCTTACCCTTATGACCAAACTGATAGTGTTAACAAGAAACATGAGAAAACACATTTGCTGAAACAACTATGCAATTGTATCTTGCTTCTTTAGTGTTCGAGCTCTTTTATTCAGTGTTGTGACTAGCGTTTCATGGGATTCGTAGTGCTCCAGGTGGCCTTACTATGAGGTGGTTATAATGTAAATGTAAAATATGATGTTTTATTAACAAAGTTCGGGAGGAACAAATTGCCTATCCAATCAACTCGAGAGGAGGCAAATATAATGTATAGTATATACATACATAGTCAACTCACCCATGTTCCTCGAAAGTTTTCTGCATCCCTGCACCACTCTGTCTCCTCACTCTCGCCTAGTTTCTATCCCAGCCAAGGATACGGGGGGAGTATTCTGGGTTTGGCCCAAATTCCAAGCTCGGAGCCTCCCCTCAGACAGCACGCCAAATACATTTATTTGTAAGTGTGAACTCGTGAAGTATTAGTTTAGAAATCATCCAGTATGGTAAAAATGTTTTGAGGTCATTCAATAGTCTTGCGCTAGGAACCACGTCAAAATCAACAGATCAATAATCTGCCCCAAAATCATAATTTGTGTGAAAAGGAATAAATGTTGTTGATGCTACTCATAATTCAGTGCAGTTTTCATCTGAAATGATACATGTATAGTTAAGTTTTTGGAGTTTAGCTTAAATGTAGGTAAAGGTACGTTTTTCCAATGAGCCTATACTGTCAGCAAAAACCCACTATACAATTGTACAGTTAAAGTATATTCACTTTCCGTGATAAAATCTCAGTGTGAACAGCCCTTCTTGAATCACATATCACACATCAGCATGTGCAGAGTGACAGTGAATTCATTTATTGCGCATTCTTTTTTTGTTTTTTAATTTGTGTGATGCGTGAACGTTTAATGCGTTTGAGGGAACACCTCAAAATAATCCAGAGATCAAAGTGAGCAGATGTGGTTTGATTATTGCTGTGGTGTTTGCATTCGTTGCCCTGTAGAATTCTGTTGTTGCTAGTTTCTGTATAATGGTGGTTCTCAAACTGGTTCATGCACCTGAAGCATTTTACAAAACCTCTTTTCCACCAAGATGGTGCTGATTCTTGTGCCAGAGCTGGTGCTAAGCCTTGCAATTTTAAGAACCGCAGTGATACCGGTAATGAAGCTGTGGTAGCTTTTTTTTCTTCTCCTCAGTCTTATTTCTTTTGTGAGCTTTCTGTTTTCAATTTTATGTTGTTGTTTGTGCTTTTAATAACTACTTTTTACTGCAGACGTTAGCACAGCAGCTAGTTAGCCAAACTGTTGTTGTTTGAAAAATTTAATCTTAGTTTTAATTGATAATTGGTTCCTGGTTCCACACCAGATTTAGATTTTAGGGCTGGTGTGGAACCAGCTTTCCCGGTCCGGAAATGGAATGGGAACTAGCACCAGAACTAATGCTGGTGGAAAAGGGGCAGCCACACAACTTAAAATTATTTAAATACATTTTACATTTATTTCCCACGTTTTATTTCGAATTTGTAATAATTAAAAAATGATATATATATATATATATATATATATCACCCAAAAATGAAGGTTCTGCCTTCATTTACCTTCTCACTCTCATGTCATTCTAAATCGTATGACTTTTATTCTTCCACGGAACTTAAAATTTAAGAGCTACAACTGAAAGGCATTTTTATTCTCGTGCGTAATGACATTTTGGTCTGATCTTCACATAAAGTTATCGAATGACTTCAGAAGGCTTGACTTAAATGTAGCACACTATTTGCATTGACTACTTTTGTAATACTTTTATAGTGCTTTTTGTCTATTTTGGAGCTTTACTTTCATTTTTTTAAGAGCAACATGAACAGTCTTCAAAACATCATATTTTGTGTTTCAAGTAAGAAAGAAAGCAATATGGGTTCGGAAAGACACGAGGCAGAGTGAATAATGACAGAATTTTCATTTCATTGAGTGAACTAATCCTATTATCTTTGTTTTTAATATGTATCCTATGTTCTTACATCGACATTATTACCCTGAAAAGTAAGGGGGTGTCTAGGTGATACTTGGATGGTGTGATTCGATCAGACGGCATAATTGGCTTGAAAAGTTTGAGAACTGCTGCTTTATACAGTCCCTTATATATTTAACTGCCATTTTTCAGAATGTACTAATAAATGTATATCATGTTCAGGCACTGAAGTGACTCATGTTAACTCATTCAGCTCATGTGAACAACTTCTGGATGACATCATCAATGGCCATCATGCCCAGCCAAAGCAGATGATGATGCTGAACATCTGTGTGTGATGAGATTCATTCATGAAAGCTGTACAAAGATCTTCAAACAAATGTTTTATTAGTAATATGATGTGTTTGTTAAAAAGGAGGAACTACGGCCCCAGTTTGAAGCCAAATACTCCCGGAAGGAGAGGGTAAACCCTATCTCAGGGAAACCAGAGCCCTTCCAGCCCTTCACAGACAAACTCAGCCGACTCATGGTGTCTGTTTCGGGAATCTTCTTCATGGTAAGATTCTGTGTTCAAAATATCCCTAGAGCTACCACAGTCAGAACAGAATTATTGTCACCCGTCATGAAAATTGGGATGGGAATGGTGGGGAATGTAACCATTCTGGTATTCAGATTTTTAACAATTCCATAAAAAAAATATTGTTTTCACTTTTTTTATGTCCTTGTTATTGTGTAATTACACATACTGTAAGTACTGAGTAATATCAATTAACAATATTTACTAGGGTAAGCTGTGGTTTGTTTAGTGGCAAGGTGCTTGTAATTATGCATAATTTTCTGTTATTTCTATAGTAAATACATGTAACATGTAGGCACTAAAAAAGGTAACCAATCTTTTTAGCAATTTTGAGGAAGAAGGAATGGACAACATTTAGAAAACAGTTCTTATTAAATGTAATGCTTCCAGCAGCCTCTTATGCAATAAGATAATTTAATTAATAATAAATTAAATTATATAATTGTAGAAAAATAGGTATATCAAATTATTAAAATAACACTTTAACAAGACATAATTACACTGTAACGGTCACCAGCTGGAGTGCCCTTGAGAGACACCAGAGGGCACTCCACACCAGACGATCATGTTTCACTCACAAACTACATTTCCCATAACTCATTGCCTGGACTCATCAGCACTCATCTCATTCACCTGTTTCTCATTATCTTGTTTAGTTCACACCATAAATACCTGGTGTTCACATTCACTTATTGCGAAGTCTTGTTGTACTGTGTGTCTGCATTTCTGAGAGTTTCCCCGTGTTTGGTTTCTGTTTTCGACTTTGGATTGTTCTTGGACTCTGATTATTGCTGCCTGCCCTGACCTCTGCCTGTTCCTTGCATTCCCTCTGTGTATTCTCCATTGTCCTGTCTGCTGATTCTTGACCCTGCCTAAATTCTTGAATAAAGCTGCATTTGGATCTTCATCTTCATGTCTCGGAGCAGTTCGTAACAGAAGGCTTCGCCTTACCAAGATCCAGCAGTGATACCAAAATGAACCCAGCAGCCCAAATTATGCGTCTCCGTCAAGGAGATCGACTGATTGAGCATTATGTGATGGACTTTTTGGAGCTTGCTCATCTGACTTGCATGGACGAGGTATGTTTAATGATATTTTTTCGTGGAGGATTATCTGAGCCGCTAAGCTTCCTTATGCCATTGCATGACCCCAGCTGGACTCTAAAACAGTATATTGACTTGGCCCTTCAACTGAGTGGCTCAACTTTTTCTGTGAGTTTGGCGTCTGCCGATTCTGAGTCTCTTAACGCCTCGCCCGCCCAGCCTGAGAATCTTCACGCCACGTAAACCATTAAGCCTGCCACCGGATCGGTCTATGGCCGTCCAGGACTGGTTGCCAGTGTGGCAGATTCCCCGCTGATGTCAGTGGGGAGGGTCAAGAGGACCGTCGTTCCAGGGCCCCGGCAGCGAGAGCCTGTTCAGCCTTGTCACGTCTCAGCAGAGCTTCCAGAGCCTCGTCACATTTCAGCAGAGCTTCCAGAGCCTCGTCACGTCTCAGCAGAGCTTCCAGAGCCTCGTCACGTCTCAGCAGAGCTTCCAGAGCCTCGTCACGTCTCAGCAGAGCTTCCAGGTCCTCGTCAAGTCTCAGTGGAGCCTCATCACATCAGCCACGCCGAGCCTGAGACTGTCCACGTCACGTCTGCACAGCCAGAGACTCTCCACGTCACGTCTGCACACCCAGAGACTGTCCACGTCGTGCCTGCCGACCCAGAGACTGTTCACGTCACCTCTGCCGACCCAGAGACGCTTCACGTCACCTCTGCCGAGCCAGAGACGCTTCACGTCACTTCTGCCGAGCCAGAGACGCTTCACGTCACTTCTCCCGAGCCAGAGACGCTTCACGTCACTTCTACCGAGCCAGTGTCTACGGACAAGATGGCCGCCTCCGAGCCAGTGTCTACGGACAAGATGGCGCCTCCGAGCCAGTGTCTACGGACAAGATGGCCGTCGTCACAAAGTCTGTTCCTGTTCCTGAGCCTGAGTCTGTTCCTGTTCCTGAGCCGGTGTCTGTTCCTGAGCCGGTGTCTGTTCCTGTGCCGGAGCCAGTGTCTGGTCCTGTGTCTGTGTCTGTTTCTGTTTCTGAGCAGGTATCAGTTCCTAGTCCTGAGCCAGGGTCTGTTCCAGAGCAACTGATGACTGTTCCTGGGTGGATGCCTGCTCCTGTTCCGTGGCCGCCCGAAGGGAGGTCTCCGCTATGGCTGCCCGAGGGGAGGTCTCCGCCATGGTCACCCGAAGGGACGTTTCCGCCCTGGCCACCTGAAGGATTGTCTCCGCCGTGGCCGCCCGATGGGTCTTCACCGCCGTGGCCGCCCGGAGGGTCTTCACCGCCGTGGCCGCCCGAGGGTTCTTCACCGCCGTGGTCGCCCGAGGGTTCTTCACCGCCGTGGCCGCCCGAGGGGTCTTCACCGCCGTGGCCACCCGAGGGGTCTTCACCGCCGTGGCCGCCCGAGGGTTCTTCACCGCCGTGGTCGCCCGAGGGTTCTTCACGGCCGTAATCGCCTGAAGGGTCGTCTCCTCCCTGGCCCCCTGTACTGCCTGCTCAGCTCTGGTCACCTGCACAGCCTGATCCGCCCTGGTCGCCTGCTCCACCCTGGTCTTCTGTTCCTCTTCTGCTCCACGGACCTTGCCCTCCATCCCGCCCCCAGATCCGCCTCTGCTACACCTCCCACCTGGACAGGTTTTTTTTTTTTTTTTGAGCGTCTGGAAGCCACTCTTTTGGGGGCGGGGCTATGTAACGGTCACCAGCTGGAGTGCCCTTGATCGTCTGGTGTGGAGTGCCCTCTGGTGTCTCATGTTTCACTCACAAACTACATTTCCCATAACTCACTGCCCGGACTCATCAGCACTCATCTCATTCACCTGTTTCTCATTATCTTGTTTACCTCACACCATAAATACTTGGTGTTCACATTCACTTATTGCGAAGTCTTGTTGTACTATGTGTCTGCATTTCTGAGCGTTTCCCCGTGTTTGGTTTCTGTTTTCGACTTTGGATTGTTCTTGGACTCTGATTATTGCTGCCTGCACTGACCTCTGCCTGTTCCTTGGATTCCCTCTGTGTATTCTCCATTGTCCTGTCTGCTGATTCTTGACCCTGCCTATACGACTATTCTTGAATAAAGCTGCATTTGGATCTTCATTTTCATGACTCGGAGCAGTTCGTAACATACACGTTACATGTACTTACTATAGTAATAAAATGTATGCAATTTATGCATTATTACAAGCAACTTACCCTAAACCGAACCCTAACCTTAACTATTAACTTAATTATATTATAACTTAATTATAACACCTTAGTTATATATTATATAACTTAACTTAAGTAAATGTAATTTATATTATTTAGTACTTGTAACACTGTAACTGTTGTTACACTGTAATTACATAAAAGCCAAGTAATGTCCACCACATCAGTGGGAATCATGGGAAAATAATTACACTTAAAAGGTAATTGTAGATTAAAGACTCTTATAGGAGCCTGTTGTATGTAGTCTGATGAACATGTTACATATTTTATGCTGATGCTCCATCTATACAGGCAAATTAATGCAGATATTACAGAATGTCATGAACATTTTGATTCCAGTATTTTCAGTTCCCAACCCTATTTGTAGCCCTAAAGAATATTTCAAATTAAAACAAATAATTTAGCTAAAGTTATCTCACATAAATAACTGTCTCCCTCTTGTGGTCTTCAATTAAAAGACAATGCATATCAAAACCATGCCTAAGTTTATAAAGGAAAATTCTGAGACTTATCCAAATATATTTCCATCTATTTATAATATTTCAGTTTGACACCTTGTTCACCTCTCATCATTTTTCTTCCAGATCTCTCTGGTTCTGACAGCCGTGTTTGCCGTGGTGGTGTTCCGGCTCATTGCCATGGAGAAGTTTGCTTCTTTCCAGTGGGAGTTTGTGAAGAAGAACTGGCAATTCGCCACCTCAGGCACTGGAGTCTGCATCAACTTTATGATCATAATGTCTCTGAATGTGGTTAGTGTTTTTTTTATCTTGTCCCGAAGGCCTCTTCCCACCAAGAGAGAAACAATAAAGTCCCCCTAAACTAAAATTGTCTAACAGTTTATGCAAAAGCTCCACACAAAATGAGGAAACAAAATTTGGTTTCACTTTATTTTGACGGTCACTTTAACACATTCTGTTGACTATTAAGTATTGTTGCATCTACATGTCTACTATAACATATAACACTGCACCTACATATCTACTAACTCTCATTAGAGTATTAGTAGAGTATTGGCAGACTGTTAGGGTTAGAATAAGTTGACATGTAGTTGCAAAGTTACTTAGGCCTCGTTTACACTGTCAGTGAAATGTGACCCAATTCCGATTTTTTACTCGTATGCGACACAGATCGGATGTGTTCTATGACAGTGTAAACAGGAAAAAAACGCATGCATTCGGATATTTCGAGATCGGTTTCAAGCCTCGTTCATATGTGGAAATAAATCAGATGTAAATCGGATATGTGCCAATGCGACTGTCATGTAAACAGGCAGATCGGATTTTCCGAGGCATTAGGCTGCGTCTCCGCGGTTTAATGACGAGAGAAACCCAGACGCGCATCTGCGGATGGACGGATGGCCCGATGAAACATTGTGTCGTCGTAGGAGAGGAATGTGGACACACGTTGACACAACATATCAAACGTTGGCTTGCTCATCCTAAAATTTCGGACCCACTGCTCCTCGTTAAAGCCCGCCACGATTTTTTCACGTGGCATTTACGCCAAAAATATAGCTTTATGGCGTTTAATACGCACGTTTACAGTGCGTATCATATGCAAGCAAAAACTATTTTTGGCGTAGGCTATAAATGGCATGAGAAATAAAATTTGTGCTATAGATAGGCTACTCACTTTTATGAGATCATGTTGTATGTTCCCACCTGTCCAGAGATCTCGCTGCGCTTCGTCCATCTGAGCAAGACGACCCCTTTAAACATGCGCGATGTTTCAGTTAAGTGTAAACACATGACTCGGATATGGGTCACAATTTAAAGAACGTGTAAACGGACGGTAAAAAAAATCGGATATAGGCAACAAATCAGAATTGGGCATCAAGACCTGCAGTGTAAACGAGGCCTTATAGTCAGTAGATTGTCTGTTGGAGGACCATCACAATAAAGAGTTAGCAGAGATTAAGCAGACATTACACCGATACTCTAATGAGAGTTAGTTGACATGTAGTTGCAAAGTTACTTATAGTTAACTATAAGGGGTGGTGATGGCGCAGTGGATAAGACACATGCCTTTGGTGTGAGAGACCCGGGTTCGAATCCACTGTGAGACACCAATGTGTCTCTGAGCAACCCCTAGTTGCTCTGACATATATAGCAATTGTAAGTCGCTTTGGATAAAAGCGTCAGCTAAATGATTTTTCAAAAGGGACCATCAAAATAAAGTGTTACCAGTATTAGTATACTGGTAGGGCTGGTAGGGTTAGGGTTAGAATAAGTTGCAAAGTTACTGATAGTTAGTAGAATGTCTGTTAGAGTGGATACAACTTATTTTCCGTTTGAATGTGACAATTTTATTCTCCTGAACACATGGAATGAAAATGCTACTTTTTTCAGTTCATATTTGCAGCTGTGTCTCCAATGGTTCTATTTCCATTTTCTTTCACCCAACAGGTCTATGAGAAAGTGGCCTACCTACTTACAAACCTGGGTAAGTGTTGATTCAGTCAAGGTTACTATTGATTGAGGGTGAAATTTGTGCAGTCGTCACACTGCATGTGAGAAACTTTCCTCATAGCTATAACATGCAGTGCAGAACTTCCCGAATGATTCTTGCATGGCTTTCACTTGTGATATAGAACACCCACGGACAGAGTCGGAATGGGAAAACAGCTTTGCCCTCAAGATGTTCCTCTTCCAGTTTGTCAATCTCAACAGCTCTACCTTCTACATAGCTTTCTTTTTAGGGAGGTAAGCAACTCTTGAACTAGTTCACATATTATTCAGTTCTTGGTTTACCTGATGTTGCTCCCTCCATTTGCCCTGACTACACCACTTGAGATCTGTTATTTTTGTCCCATTTTATTTTAAAGGTGCTGGATTTATTATTTTGTTTGTAGTAAAGCATACATGTACCATAATATGTTTGCAGATATTTAGGAAACAGGCTAAGTCAACATTATTATTTTTTTCCTCTGAAAAGCAATGTTACAGCCAGTTATTATACTTTGAAATGTCTGTTCCGTGTCGGAATATCTGTTTTTGTTTTGGTCTGTGTAATCTCGCCCACTGCCAAATACCCAAAAGTATTTTGACACCCCAAGTTACCAGTTGGCAGAAAACACAGCATTTTGCAGCCATTGAAGCCACCACACAAACTGGGTCAGAGGTCGCATATTCCACCCGAACTAAAAAGCCTAGGCATCCATCTAAAAATCTCAATGAAAGGGGGCATATTAAAATGAGCTTAAATCAATTTACAGTGTGTAATTCTCCTTTCCTTCCATTGTCTATTGTGCTCGCTCTTTTTCCGTGCCATCAAAATGGAATCCCATCAGGGCGTGGATATTATAATTGACATTTATTCATTTAGCAGACGCTTTTACCCAAAGTGACTTACAAAGGAGAACAATAGAAGCAGTTAAACTAACAATAGGACAACAATATGCAAGTGCATATTTGTTAGATTAAACCTTTCCCAGTTTAATCTAACGCATTATGTGTACTTTTTTTATTTTTTTATTTTATTCTTTTTTAAAGATAATAGATATAGAATAGAAGATAAAGTGTTAGTATTAATAGATCAAATGTTGCCGTTCAATTCATCATCAATCACAACTCCAAGGTTCCTGGCTGACATTGATGGAGTTATGGATGACGAACATAGCTGAATGGAGAAGTTGTGGTGTAGTGTAGGTTTGGCCGGGACCACAAGCAACTCTGTCTTCGCAAGGTTTAGTTGAAGGTGGTGGTCCTTCATCCAGCCAGAAATGTCTGTCAGGCAGGCTGAGATGCGAGCAGCAACCGTCGGATCGTCTGGCTGGAATGAGAGGTAGAGTTGTGTGTCATCAGCGTATCAGAGATAGGAAAAGCCATGTTTCTGAATCACAGATCTAAGTGATGTCATGTAGATGGAGAAGAGAAGTGGTCCAAGCACTGAGCCCTGAGGCACCCCAGTAGCTAGATGTTGGGTCTTAGACAGAGGTAAGAACCACTTAAACTACTGTAGTGCGGCTCCAGAGATCCCCTTTGTTTTCAGGATTGACAGGAGGATTTGGTGGTTAACTGCAACAAAGGCAGCAGACCGATCCAGCAGGATGAGAACTGAGGATTTGGAAGCTCAGAGAGTCTTAGAGCTTCAATTACCGAGAGCAGGGCAATCTCAGTTGAGTGTCCGCACTCTTCAATATTTTTTATTTGAACTGCATTACCCATTTCAATTGCTTGCTGTCAATATTACATACTGCGCATTTAAGTGTTTTTAACTCGTTCGCCTGCAGCATTTAAAAAAAAAATAATTGCATGCCACCGCCAGCATTTTTGATCATTTTCACAAAAATGTCGTGGCCCCAGAATATTTTATTGAATTAATATCTGAACATGCAATATATAAAAATAAAACAATTATATCTTCATGCATTCAATTTTTATCAACACTTTAATGTGGGTATTTTATACAAAAAAAAAATTGGTTTTGAACAAAATGCTGAGAAAATTGTTTAATATTAAAGACTACGTCCTGATCGGATTCAGTATGATGATCAAAACAAAGCTGGAGTAGATTGCTTCCACAACACCCCCAAAACTTCACAGTCATGTACCTCGTCCTGGGTTGACTTTTCATTAACTTTAGGCAGTTTTGATTTATATCCTGTTGAATGTTTGATAATCACGTTAGCTTACATGTGCATAAGCAACACTTTTATTGCATGCTTCTGCTGCTTTTTCGTCTGTATTTTGATCATAAGATTATGTACTCTTTCAGAAAGTGCGTAATACTTCCCCCTACTGTATAACAGGTGAAAACATGGAGTGCCGGAAATGTGCACTAATGGCGGGGAAAAGAGCTACCTATGTACTAGCATTTAAATTAATAATTTAATGCAATGCACTTATTGTGTACACTGGGTACACTACTCATAAATTGCTAGTACATTTTTTACAAATAATTAAAAAGAAACTGTAAGTGACACATTTAATTTAACTTGAAGTAGAAAGACCAAAATAGTATTCTTTGAAAAATATATTTGTTTTTACAGTGTAGATGCAGGTTTTTACGTTGTACTTACATTTTAATTTAATTGCATCAGAAGTTGACCCTTCCATTACACCTTAACCCACCCTTATAGCAATAGCAACTTTATATAGCACAATGCTTTACAATGTCACTTACACACAAAAAAACCCGACCCATACCCCTAAACCTGTCCATAACCTTACCCGTATCACACCTCAACAACAGTACATGTACGTTTTTTTATGTAAGTACATACTAATTACAGACACCTAATATAAAGTGGGTCCGATAGCTTTACCTGCTTGCCTAATGCATACAGGAACGTCCTGGTTGCGTATGCAACCCACCGTTCCCTGAAGGAGGGAACGGGGGACGTAGTCGACGTCGACTGAATGGGATCACGCCAGGAAGCCAGTCATCTTCGAGTACTATTGAACGAGCCAATGGAATTTGGCGTGCATGACTTGCATCACCCACTCCGTCCCCGCGGCGTGGGGATAAATACGGAAGTGGATCCACACACTAGTTGCTTTTTCGCTGTGGAGCCGAGTGTAACTCGCAGTCAGCGGTGAACAGCAGTAGTGGCAAGGGGACTACGTCCTCCATTCACTCAGGGGACGGTGGGTTGCATGCGCATCCAGGACGATCCCTTTCAGTGGAGAACGTCAGACGTAGTTGAAGTCGACTGAATGGTATCACCATTGAAAACGCCACTAGTG
Organism: Rhinichthys klamathensis goyatoka; assembly: GCF_029890125.1. Taxonomy (NCBI): domain Eukaryota; kingdom Metazoa; phylum Chordata; class Actinopteri; order Cypriniformes; family Leuciscidae; genus Rhinichthys; species Rhinichthys klamathensis. The sequence goes on from NW_026606582.1 coordinate 911,183, forward strand.
CTGCCACCTTCCTGTGCCTGGACAAAAGCCTTGTGATCCTTCCGCAACTTGAGGTGGAGATGGAAGAGCTTAGGCCAAGGAAGTCACTGCTGTTCCACAGGACCACTGGGAAAGCGTACCCTATCAATGGAAGGAAGGGATGCTACGGAAAGCACATCCTGCCCGAAAGGAGGTAGCGTGGAGAATACACATATGGACTGGGCGGATGACTGGGCAGTACAACATATCGAATGTCACTGGGATGACTCCAGCCTATAACAGGGGGGAGGATCAACTGAACAGTGACTGCAGAGCAGGCTCTGCCGAGGGAAGACACGGGCTCGCCGGAGGGAGCCGTACTGTGGAAGAATACACACATGGGATCGCCGTAGGGATCACAACATATGGACCCAGCCTAACACAAGTTCCACCAGTGCATACAAGTGATAGGCCTGGCTTCGTTCAACAGCACGTCCGTTGCCGAAGGGTATGGAGGAACTCGACAGGGTTCGGCTAATGATGGGAACTCTACTGAAGCAAGAATGGTGCAGCAAGCCGACACTTCGAACCGGGCTTACAGTGAAACTGGCTTAATGTGAACGGAGCCCACGGGAAGCAGCGGTTCGATACATATGCTAGTTCTCTAGCGAACGTGATAGGTGTCGCCCAGCCCCCAACTATATTAACATCTGTTCCACAAGGCACTCTGTGTCAATGCCTAGGAGGGATCAATACTCTCACTTAGGAGGAGCTCACCACCCAGGTGGGCACGTGCATCTTGGGAAACTTTCTCACCAAGATGAAGGCAAACACATGTAGTGGGCCAACCTCTGCTTGGAAACAGCCTTCCCTTCTGCTGGTCTCCGTAACAGACAAGAGCTGTCTGAGGTCCAGGTTTTGCATTCTGAGCACGTAAAACCGCAATGGAGTGGACGGACAGAGAAAAGCCACGGCTGGCTCTGCCTCCTCCGGGGAATGCTTTTGCTGTCGCTTGCCATCTGGCTTGGCAGCGCCTGGAGCGGGCTTGGCATCCTTACTGCGCCTGGCTCCATGCTGAGGCCTGGCTGGAGGCTGCTGCGGAGGCCCAGTGGGAGCGGCGGCAAGGGGAATGCCCTCGGCGATTGGCAGGGGAACGCCCTCGGCGATGAGCAGGCGGATGAACTGCCACCAGTGGCGGGGTGGAGGGCAGGATGTGCCGGATGGCCTCCGTCTGCGCTTGGGTGGCAGAGAACTGTTGGGCGCAGTTCTCCGCCGCGTCGTCAACCAGCCCAACCTGGGAAATTGGGGAGACCAGGAACCGAACCTTGTCCGCATCCACCATATCAACCAGGCTGAGCCAACGATGGCGCTCCTGAACCACTAAGGTGGACATCGCCAGACCGATCACACACGCCACGACACTTGTGCCCCGGAGGGCGAGGTCAGATGCAGTGCGGTGCTTACCTATGAGCGCACGGTCTGGGCTACCCTCGTGCATGTCCATGAGTTGCCTGACCTGATAGACTGGTAGCAGCACCATGGCACGCAAAGTTGCGGCGGCTTGCCCACAGGCTTTGCAAGCTCTGCCCGTCAAAACGGACGAGAACTCACAGGCCTTAGGGGGAGACGAGGATCCCCCCAAAAGGCAGCGGCCGCCCGCGACAGACCGCTCCGCAGAAGGGATAGCCTCACAACCCTTCACCGCTCCTCCATCAAGAGTAGTGAGGGGAGAAAAGCCATTCAGGCAGTTTCTGGATGAGAAAACGTGCCGTCCACAACCTGGTAAGAAAGGCACTGGGGCGGCGAGCTGAGAACGAGCGCGGCCCGCCCCGAGATACCAATCCTCCAACCGAGACTGAGAGGGACACGGTGGAGGATTCCACTCAAACCCGGCAGCCTTGGCGGCCCGTTTCAGCATAGCTGACATTTCTGGATCTGGCTCGGGCAACGTTATACTCCCAGAGGGAGCTACGGGCAACTACGCATGATTTGTAGTATGATTGCGTAAAGGGAACAGGAATTCCGGCAGGGAACAGAATCGACTGCTAAACCCAGTGTCGATCCTGACCTCCTCCTGGGGCCCTAAGCAAAATTCTGCTAAGGGGCCCTCTACATGACCTGTGACGCCATGAGCTATGTAAACCATTTGCCATTGCCACACCAGCCCGTTCTCATCCTTTGGCGTCATACATGTGACGCTTTGGACATTTCGTTGAAATCTTACGCACATGGCATTTTTTAGCATCAATATGAGATGCAGAACCCAAGGCGTCATACAGGTGACGCGCGTCTTAATCCAACGCACATGGCATCGTTTAGCGTGAATATGAGACGCAGATCCCAAGGCGTCATACAGGTGACGCTCGTCTAAATCCAACGCACATGGCATCGTTTAGCGTCAATATGAGACGCAGATCCCAAGGCGTCATAACCGTAACCCTACCCCAGACCTAAACCTACCCATAACAGTGCGTGTTATATTGACGCTTAAAGGATGCCATGTGCGTAAGATTTCGACGAAATGTCATATGGCGTCACCTATATGACGCCAAAGGATGAGAATGCGTTGGCCACACAGTCACACCTGACACTTCAGTGCTCCCAATACAATCCTCCCTCCTTTAAACAAAACAGTCAAAGAATAATGCCGCGTTCCAGGCAACCTGTAACCCGTGTTTTTCCAATCTTATACCTGTGAAAGTGCACTGGAACGGCAGTCAAACCCGTGACTTCCCACCCGTGAACTCGTACTAGATCGATGTACTCCCAGTTACGAGTTCTGACGTCACATAGCCCGCAAAACCATACAAAACAACAATGGCAGCCCCTACGGATGCAGTGTTTCTGCAGGCGGTACACAGTGAGAATACACTTTAGGACAATATAATGTTGCAGTCAAATTAATAATAATATAATATTAATGATAATAATAAACACACGATAATGTATTACAATGTTATGTGTCCGAAACGGTCCCACTTTATATTAAGTGGCCCTAATACCTGTGAACTTACATGGTTACTAGATATGTACTTAGTATGTAACTACAGTGTAAATACACATTGGTACATAGTATTTACAACTGTAATATTTGTGTAACTACACATATGTAACAACCCACGGAAAGGTATGTGTAAGTGCAAATGTGTAACAGGACATTGGTAACAACACTTTTTCCACTACAGTAGGTACACATGTGTAACAGGCATTATGTAACTACATTTTGTAACAACAATATGTATTCACACCAGTTGTTCCACTTCCACACGCAGTCTTCCATACTGTAGTTACCAGTTAAGAACACACTGAAACCATGATGATTCCTATGTGTATACCATGTATTTACTATATGACCGGCAGGACTTATGTTGAATTAGTTTACAGCTAAAGTTTTCCCTTGTGGTACCAGTGTTCTTACATGGTAACTCCTCAGGAACTCTGCACTTGATACAATGTGTTAAACTGTCATAACTTACATGTATTATGCACAACCCAAACCTCTGTGCAACTGTACTAACAGTGTACTTACATGGTAACTCCTGAGGAACTGTCCACTTAATATAAAGTGTAAAATGGTCATAACTTACATGTATTATGCAAAACCCAAACCTCTGTGCAACTGTACTAACAGTGTACTTACATGGTAACTCCTCAGGAACTGTCCACTTAATATAAAGTGTAAAATGGTCATAACTTACTGTGTATTATGCAAAACCCAACCTCTGTGCAACACTGTATTAACAGTGTACTTACATGGTAACTCCTCAGGAACTGTCCACTTAATATAAAGTGTAAAACGGTCATAACTTACTGTGTATTATGCAAAACCCAAACCTCTGTGCAACACTGACTGTAACGGTGTAACTTACTTACATGGTAACTCCTCAGGAACTGTCCACTTAATATAAAGTGTAAAAGGGTCATAACAGAGACCATCTCAGCAAACCCAAACCTCTCATAGTTTTATAAACAATAGCATTAAATATTTTGAGCCACTAATCCTACTCATACCCCTAAACCTACCCATAACCATTCCTTAAAACTACGTAGGCTAACGTTACACTTATGAAGAAAATAAAAACATAACAGACAGACAAGTAATGTTATAAATTTCACAATAATTTGTTTATTGCGAAAATGTCAAAACCGGTACCAAAACTCGTTCACATGATGATGCGTTGCTGCCGCAGTCCTCTCTGGCAGTATTATAATAGTTGTGTATGAGGAACAGATCAGAATATAAATTATTAGTCCATGAAAATGTTAATCCGGTTTCGGTTCGCTCTGTGAAGGCGCGCGCGCTTCTACTACACCGACTGAATCGAGTAGTATGAAGCTGCAGACCTGCATCTACAGTCCCCCTGCACCCAGAGTCCCGCATTCTCAGACCCCTCATTTTTCGAGACAGCGCCTCCTATCAAATTGTATCGGATAAACATGAAGAACATGCGAAGAACTTAAGCCAAAACGTGAGTAGGCTATCTTCAATTTTATTTAGCGAATCGTAGTAGCCTACTCGTTTGATTTATTTTTTAATAAAACTAATTTAGCTCATCGATACAACATATGAATAGTCCATTTAATATTTGTAAAGATAGTTTGTAACAAGATTTGAGCCGTTAATGTATGTTTTTCGCCCTCTTCCCCCCGAAAATATTTTGATAGCTAACGTTAGCCTTTAACCTTGGACTTTTTGTAGATATGTCATAAATGCTGCAGTGATTTTCACTGCCCATTTTGTGCCCCCTCATATTTCAAACCCACAAAGTTGTCCAAAGTTCAAAAACATCTCAAGGGACACTTCAACAGAGCAGTGCAACATGAAGGTAACATTTGCAAACATCTTTTTTTTTTTTTTTTTTTTTTTTTTTTTTAAACATCATAAGACATGTGCTATCGGGCCTATACTGTTGTAGGCTATTCCAGGGTACACCATACATCGATGGAGTCGCCCCTGCCGAACCCAGCAACATATCATTTTATGATTATGCAAAGCGACTTATAAATTAGTTTTTTTAATGCAATTGAAGACGAAAAGTAAAGTCACGAACACAGTTTTTTCTTCCTTTTTTTCTTTACAGCAAGATGATGTTTAGGTGATCATTAAATAAGGTACAGAATTGTTTATTATGGGTGTTTTGTCTATTCTGATTTGTTTTGCTTTGCATTCAAAATATCAAAAAACAGATTTTGCAATGTTAGCATGGTCATGTTAATTAGACCATTATAGGTTGAACTGAAAGAAAAATTGGAATTTGAATTAAAAAACAATATAAAAAAAACATTGTAGCAATATAATATCACATACTATTTTTCAGAAGATAGTTCAATCTGTAATTGTATCCCTTCCATCGCAATGAGTTTTTTTTTGGCACATGCATTAAGCAGGGAAAGCAAATATTTATTGGATCATTTATTTGGGGTGTTATACGATCTTTCGAACAGCAGGAGGCGCTGTGTTCGAAAAACGAGGGGTCTGAGAATGCGGGACTCTCGGTGGGGGACTGTAGATGCAGGCTCCGAGTCTGCAGCTTCATAATATTGACTGAATCACGGCATGTCGCAATCTGTGACGAAGCAGGCGAGAGCCAATGAGCGTTTGATATCACGACCGTAAAACATGTCGTAACGCTTCTTGAAGGCGCATTTTTTTAATTTGAATTCATCACCAGCGCGCCTGAGCGCGGGATTTGACGTTGGCGGTCGCTGCTGAGGCCCCGTCCACACTACTGCGTTTTCGTTTAAAAACGGAGACCTTTTGCTACGTTTGCACCTCCCGTCCACACTAAAACGGCTAAAACGGAGACCCAAAACGGAGAAGTTTAGAAACGCTGCCGACCCGTTTTTCGTTTTGAATCTCCGGAGGGCGTTTTAGTGTAGACGGGACAAAACGGAGGACTTTAGAAACGATGACGTAGTAGAGGCTCACGCTCTGCTCTATGATTGGGTGTCATCCGTCATGGCGTATATCTTTGCTAGCAGCTGTTGTACAAGTAAATTCTGCATTTTACAACGCTATAACTGCCTACATGCGCCGGAGTCAAGCTATTATTCGAGCGATCTGTGACAATTCCCGTGTGCAGCGGCGGCGTTGACCGTACATAGAGCGTCGGTTTGGGGTTAACCCAGAGCATGGTGGGATCATTTTATCAATGAAGTTGTGTTTACACCGGCGCGCGCATGCCCAGTGTTGGTGAATGGTCACGTGATCCGCGTTTTCAGTCGTTTTAATGTGGACGGAGATCAATTCTAATACGCAGCCAAAACGCTGGTGTGGACGGAGATCGTATTCGTTTTAATTATCCGTTTATAAACTAAAACGCAGTAGTGTGGATGGGGCCTGAGAAATGGAGATGAAGATCATAAAGGGCTGAATTTGGATCTGTTTCTTGCAAACAACGTATGGATTCTAAAGATTTGGATTACATCAGGCTAATACAATTGATGTTTTTTGTGAATTTATGTTGTGTTTTATTGGAGAAAACGCTTTTTGTGTCTCAAGGTAAATAAACTAAATACTACAAAATGGTTAAATGATTAAACAAGGTATTTTTAAGGTTTTAAAGTGTAGGCTATTCTTGTTTATTGTTTACTAGGGTTGGGTATCGGTTGGGTTTTATCCGATACCAGTACCTACTCGGTATTTTTCAAACGGTTCCGGTGCCTAAACGGTTCTTGAAACGGTACTTAAGAAAACGAAACCGCACACACTTTATCAAAAAATAATACCCTTTAATTTACAGGGCCAAACTGGACACAATATTAACTTAAATCTTTAAACAATATAAATACAAATAATAATTAAAGCTGCAAGCAGCGATGAAAGGGCCCTCGCACCCGTGCCACCGCCACCCGGTGGCTTTAGGAAGACAGAGCACGGTGGGCAGTATGTAAATATAGGGGGAATATGTTAAAGTAATTTGCCCCACCCAATTCTGAAACCCACATCACATGTACATTTTCACCACTTCTGAAGTGTGTGCAAAGTTTCATTAGTTTTCGAGCATGTTTAAGCCGGAGGACTATGTCAAAGTCATTTATTTTTATCACACTTCCTGCTACCAGCAGGTGGCGCTATTACAATAATCTAATATGAGGATGGTCATGTGTTCAGGACAGGACTCTTATCACACATGTGAAGTTTGGGGCAGATCGGACATTGTATGCCTGAGTTACTGCAGGCTGTCTGTGGTTGCCTAGCAACATCGGAACTGCATCATTTACACAGAAGTTATCTGATGATGCATATTTCACCCAGAGGCTGAAATTGGATTTGCACATCTACATTTTTGTCAGATCGCCGAGGTCACATCCTTCGACGAAAACTCTAGATCTTCCCAATTTAACGTCACAAAGGCCTTAAGATTAGACTGACAAAATATTATGTGGATCTGATTTAATCTCTAGGAGGAGTTCGTTAAAGTACAACATCAGGAAATTACGAAAAATGCACAAAATCTAGGAGGAAGTTCAAAATAGCTCACTTCCTGTTGTGTTTAGGGCTATGCTCCAAGAGACTTTTTTGTAGGTATTGGGTCATTACATGTATGTACCAAATTTCATACCTGTACGTGAAACGTAGAGCCGGGGCAAAATCTGGGGGCAATAATTTACCGAATTTGCCCCACCCAATTTTGAAAACCATATCACACGTAAATTTTCACCACTTCTGAAGCGTGTGCAAAGTTTCATGAGTTTTTGAGCATGTTTAGGCCCTCTAAAAAGCGATTCTTTTAAGAGAAGAAGAAGAAGAAGAAGAAGAAGAATAAACAGAGCAAAAACAATAGGGTCCTCTCACCATCGGTGCTCGGGCCCTAATAAAACCAATATAAAATAAAAATTCACATTTACATAATATCAAATAAAACAATATTGTATCAAACAATGTAATAATACTGGAGATTAATATAGATTACTAGCAGACAGAGCTGCCAACTCTCACGCATTGACCGTGAGACTCACGCAATTGACCCTTTTCACACGCTCTCACCCACGCCACACATCCATTTTCTCACGCAGAAAAAAATCGCGGACAAAGAGGACACTGACACCGACAGACAGGTTACTTTTGATATGGAACAAATCTACAGCTGTCAGATCCTGTCAATATTTTTACGAGATTCACATAATAAATAACGTTTTGGCTCTTTGAAATGTGACAGATCGCTGTAGCGCGTCAGTTCAAACGGCACGTGATACAGCAGCCTACAAATACAAATCCACTGCTTCTTAGCTACGCAGCGTTGTTGAGTGAACCTATGAAAGAGAACATCTCTGGTTACTGGTGTAACATATCTCTCAATAGGGAACGAGACGCTGCCAAGCTCCTTGCGCTGCCGACCAGCTTCCTTTTTCGGCAGAGAAATCTGAGGAGCAGATGACACGCGCGCGCCAACATAATATGACGACGTAAGTGCGTCGAGGCGGCGCCCGCGCCATCAGCCAATGCATTGGCTTGATTCTATATGGATTCAGACTATCGGCACACTCAGAGGGCGTTCTGACGCGTAATTTTACACGTGAAATGCAGCCAAACCTTGCGAGCAAGAGCGCGCATGCGAGACAGAAGAGACTGTGCGTGTGTGTGTGCGCGCTTGTGTGCCTAATTAAGTCAGGCACCGAAATCAGGCACCGAAATTGTCGTTCTTATTCGGTCTGGTTACTACCGTTTACGTCGGAACCGGTTCCCTATTGGTACCGAGTTTCGGTACCCAACCCTATTGTTTACAGAACACTGTAATTTACTGTAAAGGCAAATAGGTCACCACAATGTCAAATCAAAAAATCTAAAATTAAGAGTAAATCTTTAAAAGTGCTATGCCGTAATATCCCAGAATCTATCAAAGCATAACTATCACATTTATATTTCAGAGTTTACTATCCACTACGTAACCTTGTGTTTTGCATTTACTGTGGTACACAACAATGACCCTAACAATTACACTTTATATTAAGTGGACAGTTCCTGAGGATTTACCATGTAACGTTAAGTACACTGTTAATGCAGTGTTGCACAGAGGTTTGGTTTTGCATAATACACAGTAAGTTTTGACCATTTTACACTTTATATTAAGTGGACAGTTCCTGAGGAGTTACCATGTAACTACACTGTTAATGCAGTGTTGCACAGAGGTTTGGGTTTTGCATAATACACAGTAAGTTCTCACCATTTTACACTTTATATTAAGTGGACAGTTCCTGAGGAGTTACCATGTAAGTACACTGTTAATACAGTGTTGCACAGAGGTTGGGTTTTGCATAATACATGTAAGTTATGACCATTTTACACTTTATATTAAGTGGACAGTTCCTGAGGAGTTACCATGTAAGTACACTTTTAGTACAGTTGCACAGAGGTTTGGGTTTTGCATAATACACAGTAAGTTATGACCGTTTTACACTTTATATTAAGTGGACAGTTCCTGAGGAGTTACCATGTAAGTACACTGTTAGTACAGTTGCACAGAGGTTTGGGTTTTGCATAATACATGTAAGTTATGACAGTTTAACACATTGTATCAAGTGCAGAGTTCCTGAGGAGTTACCATGTAAGAACACTGGTACCACAAGGGAAAACTTTAGCTGTAATTCAACATAAGTCCTGCCGGTCATATAGTAAATACATGGTATACACATAGGAATCATCATGGTTTCAGTGTGTTCTTAACTGGTAACTACAGTATGGAAGACTGCGTGTGGAAGTGGAACAACTGGTGTGAATACATATTGTTGTTACAAAATGTAGTTACATAATGCCTGTTACACATGTGTACCTACTGTAGTGGAAAAAGTGTTGTTACCAATGTCCTGTTACACATTTGGGTAACACTTTATTTTAAGGTGCTTGTAATAAGCAGTAATTAACAGTTAATAACACTTATAGGACCTTATAAGATGCATATAAGATGCATATAAGCATTAACTACTTCATATAAAGGTCCAGGCCCTGAAGAGATCAGGGAAACTACTCCCTCTTGGGAAGGTAAATTTTTAAGGGACTGGGAGTTTGTGTTACCATTTATGTTTGTTCAGCTGTTCTAAAAGTGCAATGTATTGATACTTGAGAAATGTATTATTTAATTTAATTTATTTATTATAATTAGTTAATGCTTGTATGCATCTTATATGTATCTTATAAGGTCTTATAAGTGTCTTATTAACTGTTTATTACTGCTTATTACAAGCACCTTAAAATAAAGTGTTACCCACATTTGTACTTACACATACCTTTCCGTGGGTTGTTACATATGTGTAGTTACACAAATATTACAGTTGTAAATACTATGTACCAATGTGTATTTACACTGTAGTTACATACTAAGTACATATCTAGTAACCATGTAAGTTCACAGGTATTAGGGCCACTTAATATAAAGTGGGACCCAATGTTATGTGTCTGAAAAAATAAGTATGTATATTGCGCTCGGGTAGTTTGGCGTGACTGGCCTGGAACGTTACAAAGTCATGAGTCGTGGTTTGAAGTCGTGATTTACGTGCTCAAAAACCTGCCTGGAACGCAGCATAAGTACAACAATATAGAACAGAATGAGGTTCAAACAAACAATATTTATTGAATAGAGTATTTTCTATAGAATGTTAAGATAAGTGAATATTAACGTAAACATAAATAAGAAGAAAATAATAAATTATAACCCTGAGCTTTGGCTTTTGGGATTAACTTTGGTTCTCTTTACAGCCTGGGTATTTTCGACATCAGTATGATTTTTTTATTTTTTATTATGCTTGTTGAAGCAATTCTTGATTTATGGTTATTATTTACTGAGGGATGTGCATCCATATTGACCAGTATGTCCAGCTAATCAACATTTTAAATTCAATATAGCCTATTAATCAATAGTCAATCAATGTCAAATTGTCAATACATTGCTTTCTATCTTGCATAATTAGTGCAGTTGTTTAGAGTTTTTAACTACACTGAGACTAGATAATCAGTGTCTTGTTTTATAATGTGTAATTTGATTGGGAGTGCCATCATTCACGTGTAGGCCTATGTATTGTACAGTATGTCTGGTCTTCATATATTTCTGCTTGAAAAATGCGAGTTTCATTTTGTGCACGCGCATATGAACGCACGATAACACACGCGACGCGGTTATGTTTTCCGAGCTGCAGTAAACAAACACCGTTGCACTTTGTCGTTTATCAAAAACAAACGTAATAAATAATTGTATTTTACTCTCACTTTTGTCAGGCACAAAGTGATGCAAGAGATGCACTGCCTGCCCAGCTAAGTTAGCAAGACCGAAAAACATCAAACTTTGCTGACATCAAACTTAGAGAGGAGAGAACACAAGTTTACCTGATTGTTGTTCCCGCAATTCACTTTCATGTTTTTTTTTTCTTCTTCCTCTTTTCGTGACCAGAAGGATAGTTTCGCTTCATTTTGTCATGGATGTTGTACACATTAATTGACGCGCTATGACACGAGATGGAGGCGGGGCCTTAAGTAATTTGCGGGGCCTTACGCACCGGTCGCGTGCAGTCTATGGTCGCGTGCAGCGCTGCAGCCACGTAAACAGTTTGCCCTTCCCTTACTGACTTTCACCTTCGGTGCCCGAATGGAAGTGAATGAGGCTTTGCGATTTTTTTTTTTTGTTGTTGTTATCTAGGCCTACGTGAAACTCTGCATCCATTGTAACGATTGCCCCCACCCCCCACCCCCCACCCCCCGTGCACGTCCCTGGGCTCGTTCAATAGTACTCAAAGATGACTGGCTCCCTGGCGTGATCCCATTCAGTCGACGTCGACTACGTCTGACGTTCTCGACTGAAAGGGAACTAGATATATTTTCACTGTTGGCAATGGCATACATGCAAACAAAAAAACCTCCCCCACAATAGAGTGGCTAATTGAATTCCAAAGCTAATTTTGTATATGTGTTATTGTGATGTGCGTGTATTATGTTTGTGTGTATTCCACAGGTTTGCTGGCAGACCAGGGGATTATAATAAGCTGTTTAACCGGTGGAGGATGGAGGAGGTGGGTGAGATGAGGCTGTAATGAGTCCTCTCGCACTTGGTTATTAGTGCCCTTCAGCATGATCAACATTCCCTTATCAAATATCTGCCTCAGTTATTTAAATGAGATTTAAATAAAAATGGTTATTATTCAGTGCAGATTTCTCATAATTGCCTCAACATAACAACTGTGGTTGCTCGTAACACAAGTGTACTGTCTGTGTAAATCATGTAGTATAATCAAAACCACCCTTGTGAAAAAGAAGTGTGCTTGAACAGACTTAAGTATAGTTTTAAAAAGTGCTCTTGTCAAATGTCTTTTCTTTTAAAGTTTATCATTCCTGTAATCAGTACTATTTTTAAAAGTATGCTAAAATGTACTTATTTTTCACAAGAGAGATCAACATGTTTATGCAATTTTTCCCCTTAGTGTCATCCCAGTGGTTGTCTGATCGACTTGTGCCTACAAATGGGAGTGATAATGGTGTTGAAACAGATCTGGAACAACTTCATGGAGCTGGGCTACCCGTGAGTATAAGCAGACACACAGTGGCATCCACATGGGGAGGCCATGAACAAAAATATATATAAAAAACCTGACATGATTGTTAAATGGTTTCGATAACTGGGAAAAAACATTCCTTCCACAGTTCTGTTTTATAAATTTCAAGCTGCATTTGACAGTATCTACAGTGGCTTATTTTGTAGATTCTAAAAAACCTAACCTAGAAAAATAACTTACTCATCTTAAACAATATATTGACTTATGCCACAAAAACTCATCTAAAATAATATATCAGATTATATATTTTTGGGGGGTGAAAATGGCCCTTAAGAAGACTAGCTTGGTTGAGACATGAAAAAAAAGTCTATATTAAATTAATAAATTTCTATTTTAAATTAATCACAACCATTAGTATAAAGCAGTGGCAAGTGGTGTTCTGAAATGAGGAGTCAAAGTCATAACAGTTTTCTATTTATTTATTATAATTTTTTTTATATAAATTCATGTTTCAATTATACTTAATATTGACACATTTTTCCGGTTAAATAAATAAACATTAAGTCAAGTCACATTTATTTATATAGCGCTTTTTACAATACAGATTGTTTCAAAGCAGCTTTACAGAGATAACAGGAAAATAATGCAAAAAAAGTTTGTTTCCAGAAGAAAAGAGCGTCACAGTCCAGCTGAAGTAAGTTCAGTGATGTTTCATTTTTGTTTAAAAAAAAGTTATTAATTTAGTTATTTTATATATAGTAAATCTGTATACTGTATATAGTTTATCTGGAGTAAATAATGATGTTATCGTCCAGCTCAGTTCAGTTCTTGTATAATAGTGTCAATGCAGGCAGATCAATATTATTGTTGATTATTAAATTAAATGTTAAATTGAATGTCCCCAACTAAGCAAGCCAATGGCAACAAAGGTGCATAAGGCGACAGTGGCAAGGAGCCGAAACTCCATCAGGTGGCACAATGGAGAAAAAAACCTTGGGAGAACCCAGGCTCAGTCGGGGGCCAGTTCTCCTCTGGCCAATGAACGAACAGTGTATGATTATGATTCAGGCAGCATTATAGGTCAGAAGTCAGATTGGTTTGGAACAATCAGAATATTATCCAGTTCCATCTGGTTGAAGATCGGAGTCAGGCCAGTATGGAGACGGGTTTGTTGAGGATCAGTGCCGATGGCTGTCGTGTCGATGAGGCTTTCACAGGGGAGAGTCTACACAATCTCCGCTGACACTTCAGGGATGTGTTGTGGTCGTGTCTAGGTGCAGGTCTACCATCTGATCTGATACGGCCTGGATCCAGCTTATTACAGTAAACCTCGGAATAAGCAGAAAGACTAACATTAGCGTAGATGCCATTCTTCTTATGATGTAATGGGTACATTGGGTGTTATAGGAAGTGTTCCCGGTTCCGGCTGGCCTAATTTGACCTAAATGACCTAAACAATGCTCGTGTTGTGGTTTGTCAATGATGGTTACAAATACAAAAAATTTGTGAATGTGATAAGCTGATCATTGACTGTTGCTTGTCACGACACCACAGGCTATCAAGTTGCTCAACAGCTCAAGATATTTAGCATGCTAGATATTTGTCTGGCTTCGGCGAGGTGTCAGCGAGCGTTTTTGTTACGTCGTTAAGTATTTCACATCAACCGCAGATTTGCACGCGATTACAGCCTGACCTGTCGGCGAGCTCGTTAACTTGCAAATCGGGCTTAAAATCCTGTAGTGTGAACAAGGCGTAAGTCAGTATAGGGTCTAACATACATGTTGTTGATTTGGATGATTTAACAAGTTTAGACTATTCTTCCTCTCCTATTGCAACAAATGAATGGAACTTTTCCTCAGGGACACAACAATGCACTGCCTAATGCGATACTGTAGTAGATGGTTGCATAGTTACAAGATTTATAATATATAAAAATTATAAGTAAAGAACTTCATAAAGTCATTACTGCTATGCTCTTTGGAAACTTCAGAAGTAGAAGCTTTATTTCTTGTTAATTTAGTTTTTAAGGCTTTTCTGTACGCAATTGTGCTCTCTCTCCACGAAATTCGAAAAACGACTAGTTTTGTTTTCTTCCAGTTGCGCTCCATTTTTCTGGCTGCTCTCTTAAGGGCCTGAGTGTGCTCAATAGCCGCGTTTCCACTGCCGGGCCGTGCTAGTGCGTGCCAGGGCCAGTCGCGTTTCCACTGTCACTTCCGGGGCTTGATCGGGGCTTACTCGGGGCCAACGGCCAGGATTTCTGGCCCGTCGAATACCTTGGGCCAATGCGGGCCAGCTCGGGCTAGAGGAGTGGTTACGAACAGAGGCGGGGATTACCTGAGTCGAGAGACAGGAGCGCCGAATGATTCTGTCAGCATTAAAGACTTTTAAAATAATTTAACTCACTTTCATGTTTTAATGCCTTCTGTTTGTGATCCGATGTGGATTCTGATCACCGTATAAGGTAGAAATATTTATACGCGATGCAAAAGACTATGCGCGCTAACCATTACCATAGTAAACATAGTAAACGCTTGAAGATACGCATAGTAAAAAAACATGGTGAACGCTTGAAGAAGTCAGACCAATCATAAAGGCTATCACAATCATGTTTTTAATTTATCTGTCAGTAGCCTACATATACTACATAGTAGTCTCTTAATACAGGACTCTACTTTTTTTCGGGAGCTTCCTGTTTCTCTGACTGAAAATATATCTGTAGCTACTGGGAGTCGAGACTGTGCTAACGCTCCTCAGGTCGTATTTTTGGTGGCATATAACATTATTTGTAGAAATTATCATTGTTTCTAAATGTGATATATGTCCTGTAACTACCAATAAACAGAAACAGCCTCGACTGAATAATGTAAGTGTGTCCTCTTTCTTTTGTGAAATAGACCTAACGTTAACGGTCATTTATTTCTGTGTGACTAATGTGCAATTTTGACATAAATTAATTCATTATGATCAATGTATCATTTTTTATTGTAAACCTGTGGTAAAACATCGATGCTTGGGTTTTAAATATTCAAGTAAACAACAAAAATGCCAGCAAACGGCCGCTTTTATCATGTTTGTTTTGCGATGCACGCTGTTTCCAGTGATTTCTTTCTGATTAGTTGTCTGATAAAACTTCCATTTGTTGGTGAAATGATGGGTTAGTGTGACGTTGTTCCAGAGAGGCGTGTTGCGGGCGTGTTTTAGTGACGCGCTGTGGAGTTTCTGGCCCGACAGTGGAAACGCAGGCCAGGTGCTACTGGCCCGAGGCTATTAGCCCGGCACGGCCCGTTTAAAGCCCTGGCCTAGCACTGGCCCGTTTAAAGCCCTGGCCTAGCACTGGCCCGACAGTGGAAACGCGGCTATTGTACCACGGAGTTGGACTCAGGCGTTCTTTGATCTTCTTTAAGCTCAACGGAGCAAGACCTCCGTTCATCTTCGGAACACAGTTTAAGATATTTTAGATTTAGTACGAGAGCTTTCTGTCCCTCCATTGAAAATGTATGTACGGTATACTGACCTTGTCCAGAAAGGAAATAAAGACATCATCAAAGTAGTCCATGTGACATCAGTGGGTTAGAATTTTTTTAAGCATCGAAAATACATTTTGGTCCAAAAATAACAAAAACTACGACTTTATTCAGCATTGTATTGTCTTCCGGTTCTGTTGTCAATCCACGTTCACAAGTCCGCAGTGACGCTGATGACGTAAGACGCTGCTGACGTGTGTCTGGTGCGTCCGTGTATTCAGGTTCAAATAAATATGGCTGGGCAAAAAAATGCAAGTCTTCTTCTGTGTCGAAATCCTTAGACATGTTTGCGAAGATTGTTTTGTTTACAGCGTGCGTCTCCCTCAGACTGTAAACGAAGCCCGGGCGCACCAGATAACACGTCAGCAGCGTCACTGAATGCGGCTTGACAACAGAACCGGGAGAGAATACAGTGCTGAATAAAGCGGAATAAAGTCGTAGTTTTTTTTTTTTTTGGACCAAAATGTATTTTCGATGCTTCAAAAAATTCTAACCCACTGATGTCACATGGACTACTTTGATGATGTCTTTATTTCCTTTCTGGACAAGGACAGTATACCGTGTATACATTTTCAATGGAGGGACAGAAAGCTCTCGGACTAAATCTAAAATATCTTAAACTGTGTTCCGAAGATGAACGGAGGTCTTACGGGCTTGGAACGACATGAGGGTAAGTCATTAATGACATAATATTCATTTTTGGGTGAACTAACCCTTTAAGTGCTGGAAAAGAGAGAGTCAAAAGTTTTGGTCGCAATATTGAGTTCTTCTAAGCTATCTGGGATGCTGAGGAGATGAAACTGATCAGGAATATTATTAATGAAGCGATCTTAAGTGGCAGAAGGGATAGGTGTAACATATTTGTAACACGGAGTCAGCTTTGCAGCCTTGGCTAAATGAAGTATATACGAGACCTGATCCCCAGATTGTCATGTTTGAGCTCTAAGACGATGTACCAGAAGGCAGCACCATCCCGGGAGGGATGAATACCATCTTTTTTTCAACAGGTCAGGTCTTCCCCAAAAACTTTTTTGTCAATGTCTATGAATTCAACAATTGTCTATGAATTCTATATTATTTTGCGGACACCACTTAGACAGCCAACCATTGAGTGAGCACAGTCTACTAAGTATCTCATCACTCCTGTGAACAGGAAGGGGGCAGAGCAAATGACAGTGCCTGACATCATACTTGCGAGTTCACACACCTCTTTAACGTAAATTTTGGTGATCTCCGACTGGTGAAGTCGAACATCATTTGTGCCGACATGAATAATAATCTTAGAGAATTTACGATTAGCATTAGCCAGCACTTTTAAATTTGCTTTGATGTCAGGCGCTCTGGCTCCCGGCAAACGTGCAAACAATGTTCCATGTAATAGAATCGCCAATAACTAGGGCACATTCAACAGGATTCTCAGTGGGTGTTTCACTGAGAGGGGAGAACCTGTTTAATGTTGTTATCGGAACAGAAGAGCGGTGTTTTGTCCTGCAACTACAGCGTCTCATGGTCATCCAGTTGATGACGCACTAAGGCCACTGAGGCTGGCCCCTCCCCTAACAATAGAGCACATTCGCATCAGTTTGGCGCTCAATCGCGAGCTACTGTCAGTACTATTAGTTACTACAGCCTACAGTTTGCTAGCTAGCTATGCCTTCGATACGGAAATGCATAGGCTACTACCTGGATGCGATCATGTACAAAACAGATCGTTGTCTTTTTTTAAATTTCCTAAAAACGATCACATCACATCCACACATCAAGGTGGATTAATTTGTGAAGAGCCAACCTTGATGGAAAGCTAAGGATCACCACCAACACCCGCCTCTGTAGTGATCATTTTACATGGGATAGTTTTATAAACTTTCGTCAGAGACAACTGGGATTCACTGATAATCCGCTGTTACTGGTGAATGGGGCCGAACCGACTATCTCCCGCCTCGGCCTTCATCCTCCCGTCGCGAAAGCAGTATCACCTAATATCAGCGTCGGCAGCTTTCCCGCGAGTGGGCGTGGTTTCAGCACAGCCACCGGGCACGCCCCCAGCGTTTGAGAGCAGAGAATAATGCTAATTTTTTCAAGATTTTGATAGCTTATTTTATGTACTTGCTTGCTTTTTTATCATTCAAATTTGGCTGGGTGGCTAATAACACATTTTTCTGTGGTGTGACAAACTCAGAACACATACTTAATTTTGACTTTACAGGGACTTTAACTGATTCTACTTACCTTAGTTGCTTGATAGATCTCGTAAAAGGTGCGAGCGCGCGCATAAAAAAAAAAGGCAAGCACGGGTGGCAGGTTAACAGGCTAGCAAAATACTAGGGTGTTGTGCTAGCGATAATGATTTAGATAAAAGCTAGTGATATCAGAATAATGTGATAGGCAATATTAGACAACATCTAATATATGTTGATGAAAAAGTCCAATTTAGACGTTAAAAAAAGGCGCCAGCCCTATTCAGTTGCTGTCTCCCCAACCCACTCCAGCCCTCCTGGTACCGGCATTTTTTTCCATCGAGCCTGTTCCAGCCCCAGAGTTCAGTATCAAGGCTGTCCCAGCTCTTGAGTCTGCATTGGAGCTCACTCTAATCCCTGAGCTTGCATCAGAACCTGATCTAACTCTCATGTCCGCTTCAGAGACCGTACTCACCTGTGAGTCTACTCTAAATTCCCGCTCCAAGGATCGTAGTATTGCCAATTCCAATGGTCACAATGCTTCCAGTGAGTGATCTTCCCGAGTCTGCTCCAGTGAGTAATGTTCCCGAGTCCATTATTGATAGAGAAGTTCCCGAATCTGTTCCCGGGTCTGTTCCAGTGAGAGAAATTCCCCAGTCTGTTCCAGTGAGTGAAATTCCGGAGCTAAGCCCAGAGTGCAGCAATAACCATAATGGCTCTGGCATTGTGTGTCATTGTGAATAATATCATGTGTCCTCCCACAAATTGCATAGATGCCAGCCAAATGTCTTGGTCTGTGGCCAGTCCGTTGGAGGCTGAAGGTTGGTCCCATTTCGGATACTTATGCTCTAATTTTATGCATAAATAGTGTGAGTAGTGTGTTCACACTGAAAATTCCCAAAAGAAAAAGTGCACTTTAAATACCTGGATGATGCACTAAATTAACGGAAAAAAAAACTAAGTGTGGAATGTTGGATACTTCATGCAATCAACTGTCGCAAGTAGCAGAGGGGGAGGGGCTATCAGACTCCAATGTTGAATGACAAAATAATCTTATGAAATTCACACACTACTCGGATAAGTACATTGTGCATACGTATATTGTAAGCATGCAAGTGCATATTGTATAGTGCGTCATTTGGGATGCAACTCGGGACTATGAAAGACTTTGCTAACAAACCTAAATGTTGTAATGCCGATTTGACCAACGGAATGCTATCCGGCATCTCACCTAATCATCACATAATAAATCAGACAGTATTGTATATTGTGTAGGTCACAGATAACATATTTCACCTAGATGTTGGAAGATACTTTTTGCTCGCAATTGGAGTCTTACTTGGCAAATAAATTCTTGATAAACCCCTTTTCCTCTGGAGCATGTATGACATTTAGTTTGATTTGATTGCTTCTTTTCTAACCCCTGATCCCCTAAACCTCAAACAGTAGTATAAGTTCCTTCATAATAAGTTGTCATGCTTTATTTATCATTATTTGCATTACACATACATTATTTCATAAGAGCTGACATTGTTACTGAGTGTACGAACACAGGTCTGTGTTAGTCAATTATTATCCCAAATAGGAAATGTTGGCTTCACTGGACAGTTTGTCCTTATTTGAAGTCCACTTCATGGATGATTGACTTTGCCCACCCTGCAGTATAGAGTAAAATGTATGCTTCATCAGAAAGAGCCATGGCAACAGAGTGAACTTAACAGACTATCAGGAAAACATGATGAGGGGACATTAGTTTAGATTACCAATACTGTTCACAGAAAAATTACAACTGTTATTATTCACTCATTTCTTCTCATTATTTCATTATAAACCCATAATGTCTTTTTTTGTGGAACAAAGGATCATTTGTATGATGTAAAATACAATGAATTACACTGGCTCCTACTGGAATACCATTAGCTATGGCCCTAACTACTCTTCATAACTTTTCACATTCTTCATATACACATTAAATCAAATGTTTTTTTTTTTTGTTTTTTTTGTTTTCATCCACCAGACTGTTGCAGAACTGGTGGTCTCGGCGTAAGATGAAACGAGCAGGTGAGCAAAATAACAGTAAAGAAGGGCTTCCGCAATGGGATAGAGACTGGAACTTACAGCCTATGAACGCACATGGCCTGGTGGACGAGTACCTGGAAATGGGTGAGTTCTGCTCGACGAACACCTATAGTGAGATATAAAGTGTGTCATTTTCAAATGGCAAAATAGAATCTTGCCAAGTTTGGCAAGCAGGGCGAGGCCGAGAGCTGTGGGAACGAAGCTCACGGCTCTCGGCCACGTCCTGCTTGCCACACCAAGGAAGTTAGTTAAAATGAATAATAACACATCTGGTTTAATGGCACAGGTGGTTGACTCTATTGTCAATTTGAGGACTGAGGTTTGTTACGATTACAGGACACACTAGAACAGAATTTCAAGTATTTTCAACAGGAACGCGTTCCTGCAATGCATTTGCCAAGCAATTGCGTCAGTTTTTGCACATTTTCATAAAGTATGTTTCTGCCATAAGGAACCATTTTTAGACTGGCTTAACCACAAAAGGGTAAATGCTTGATTATGAGTGTTCTAATTCGGCAAATCATTTGCTTGTTGCCTAGATGGGATGTTTATTTCAGCTGTTTTCTGTAAAGTTCTGCAGTTTGGTTTCACTACAATCTTTGTGGCGGCGTTTCCTCTGGCTCCTCTCCTGGCTCTGCTCAATAACATCATTGAGATCCGATTAGACGCCTACAAGTTTGTCACGCAGTGGAGGAGACCGATGCCCGCCCGCGCTACTGACATCGGTCAGCCCTTTTCACCTCAATTAGCCTGATGTCAGTTTATTCCAACCTAAAAACAAGAAACCCAAGAGTCATTTGTTATAATTACATTTAGTATGTTGTCAATTTTGATTGTTAGCACCAGTATTTACATTATAAAGAATAAAGTAATGCTTAATAGCTGATACATTAATATAGCAGATTATTTTACAGATATATGTATTATCTGTCCTGGTATATTTCAATATATATGTTTTGAAAGATTGGTAATTTTGTTTGTTTGTTTGTTTATTTGTTTGTTTAATTAGGTATCTGGCATGGAATCCTGGAGGGAATTGGAGTTGTGGCTGTCATAACAAACGCCTTTGTCATTGCCATCACTTCAGATTACATCCCTCGCTTCGTCTATGCATTCAAATATGGGCCCTGTGTGGACAAGGGTTACCGGCATGAGAAGTACGAACATTTCCAAATAGCTGCAAGCAGCAATTACAGGGCCAAAAAAAAAAAAAAAAAAAACAGTGGCATGCGTATTGTAGAGCAGATTTATTTTGTTAGCCACTCTGGTGGAGATGGGTGCACTGCAAAAAAAAAAGTTTTTGTCTCATTTCCTGTCCAAATATCTAAACATTATTGGATCAAGATTAACTTACTAGATGTAAATACTACAAGTAAAATGGCATAAGATATTATGACTTGTTTTCTGAAAAACAAATAAAAATTAAGAGAGTTTTTGCTTAAAACAAGGTTAAAACACCTGGCTAATGGGGTAAGAAAAATAATCTTGTTTCCGTTTGAATTAACCTCAGTGGCAGATCATTTTGCTTATTTTTCAGCTTATTCAGTTCCCAATCAACTATTTTGAAAATTAGAAATCCATTAATTCAGCTAACACTAACCCTTGTGGTGGCCTTGTGGTGAAGGCCTAGGAGAAGGCAGACGGGCAGGCAGCAGAGACCAGGGCGGAGTAGATGGAAGTAGCACCATGGTGGAGATGGTGGGAAAAGTGGCCAGGTAGTGTTAAACCAAGCAGCCAGGATGTTAGCCCACGGCGGAGTTGACGACGGGAGGAGCCATGATGTAGAGGTAGCTGATGACATCCAGGTGATGACCGACGGAGAGGGAGCCATAGTTAAGGGAGCCCAAGGTGCAGACAGAGAGCTGATGTGCCCAAGTGACACCACTGGCACTGGAGACCAAGGCGAAGCCGCTGCAACAAACGTCCAAGGAGGAACCAGAGCACCAGAGAACCAAGGCGGAGCTGGGGGGAAAAAGGACTCTGGGGCGATCGTTGGCGCTGTACTCGTCACAGGCTCCTTTGTTGTGGCGGGCGGAAGTGCTCCGTCTGCGGGGGGCTCTGGCATAGTTTCCGTGGTGCAGGGTGATGAAAGGATGAGCTCTGGGCTAGATGACGATTTCCAAAATAACGATTTCAGGGTACCATCATCAAAGGCCGATCATTGCGCAAGTCAGCAAAAATGGATGGAATAATCCAAAAACGAATGTCCTTCCCTGGCTAGGGCAGTAAAAACTGCAGCATATTCCATTTTCTTACTTTTAGGTACGGTATTCTGTAACGTTAAGGTCCAGATGATGATTAAGGGTAGTGATGGGACGGTTGATACCGGGGCTCCGATGCTCTGATGCAGTTTTCTAAGCACTATTGTATCCCACACTGACACTGTACCATTGCTTGTATCAAAATGACAATACCATGTGATTGATGATGTTTGAAGCTTCAAACGTAGCTTTAAATGCAGTATCGGAAGGTCAGGTCAGCTGGTTTGAAAAAAATAGTCTCTTCCCCCCAATGCATAAAAGGGAAATGATTATCCCGTTACTTCGAGGGCTATCAGACATGCAAACGAGTGTGTGTGTGTGTGTGTGCACTTATTTGGGATTCAGTAGAATAGTTTTGAGTCAACTGTAACCTCAACACCAAACTGAATGCACGTCACACCTCTATTGCATTTAATCATGTTTTATAGCTGGAGTCTCAGAGACTGAACATAAGTATACATACTTACCGAACATATATTTTACATTATTGATTAATATGTGAATCCGTTGACCAGGCTACACAAGACATGAGTTGTGGTCTCATTGGCACAAATCAATTTAGATGACATTAGATCAGATTAGATAGAACTGGATTGATCCCAGATCGATTCCACTCTTGTACATCACAGACTTCAGAAGCTTTGTTTGGTCACTTGCTTTTTCAAACAAGAAAAGTATATCCTCTGCTCTGCGATGATTTGCTAGATATGGTGGAGAAAACAACCCTGCCCACCAAATGTCGCTAATGTAAAGCTTAGAGTAATTAACTGTTTTTCGGCAAAATTTGATGAAAGCCTCAAACACTTCAGAAAGCCTCGGTTTCCCATCAATGATGAAGAGGAATGCCAAAAGGATGAAAATAAAACAAGGTTTATTAAATAATTCAACACAGGTAATCCGAAGAACAAAGACTCCCCGAAACAGTGTGCTGTGCACAAACAATACCAGACAATAAGGAACTGAAAATGTTTAAATTATTAATTAATAATTTAAACAATTTAAATTATTAATTTGAACATAATCTTCAACATGATGAATATTAATAGCGGGTAACATCTCGGGTTACTTGACTGTAACCCTGTTCCCTGAAAATGCGGGAACGAGATGCTGCCCCCCACCCCACAAGATTGCTTTCACCATTCCTGGGGCAAAGAGAAAGCCATAAAAAAAATTTAGAGTCAGAAGCTTGTCAGGCACCGACTCTAGAGGTTCAAAGGGGGGTCTCAACCAGACCCTCAAGGACTATAGCTAAGTCCCATGAAGGGATCTTGGTTCTAACAGGAGGCCTCAGTCACCCGGCTCCACGAACGAGGAAGGCAAGCAGAGGATGCTCCCCAAGTGAAACCCCGTCAATCAAGGTGTGGCAAACCGATAAAGCGGCCACATAAACCCTGAGAGTGGCGTGGCATGTGCCTACCAATATTTTTTTTCCTGCAGGAAGTCCAGAACTGAAGCAATCTGGCATTTAACTGGATCTGGACCTTTCAAAGACACCCCATTTATTGGCATAACTTCCTCTAGTGGAGGGAATGCTAATCCCTAGCACTGAGAATGGTCTCTGTGACATCAGCTGAAAAACCGGTATCCCTCAGTTGGTACCCTTCCTCTTGGACACCTAGGAGCATGGTGATTTAGAGAGAAGCAGAGGGGACATTGCATTGTTACTGAAAAGATGAAGAGGTTACCTCAACATCGTAAAACCTTCCCAAACCCGCTCCCAAGGGTGTAAATCACCCTAAGGGACAGGAACTTGTCCTGACCCTAAAGCAGAGCCTGATGCGCTCGCCTGTTAGACAGCATGAACACAGTCTTCCTGCCGATTTTTGTAGGACGACTACCATAGTATTGTTCTCCTGCACTAGGACATGGTAAGCCCCTTAACTGCTGGAGGAAGTACTTCAGTGCCAGAAATACAGCCATCAATTTGAGATCCCTTGGGCTGGACGACTACTTAAGACTGCTAGCCAGGCCGACAGGGAGGCGTCTGTCGTTAGCATTTTGCGACGGCAAGACAGACTTAGAGTGGGACACAAGCTGAGGACCCGGGGTCTGAACCACATAGAAACGCAGCGCGTAACCCTTACCATAAACATGGATTTTAGAAAGTGCACGAAGCATTCAGCGCATGACTTACCATAAAAATGTATCTTTAGAAAGGGCACAAAGCACTCAGCGTGCCCTTACCCTTATTTGCCTTTGGGGATTGTATGGATGAAGTCCCCCAGCTTTGAGCCACAACTGAAGTGGTCTCATTTGCAAAAGGCCCAGAGGGATCACTGTGGACGCAGGTCATGAGACCTATGTAATGTCCTAACCTAGCCTGATGTTGCTTAGAGTGTTCAAAAGGCTCTCGACACAGCAGGAGACAGTGGGGCCCCCGATGGTGACAGTATCCCATTTAACCCAAAGGCACGTTACCCTCTGGGCAAGAGAGGGGACGCTTTCCTTGCATCTCAGCCCCAGAGAGAGAAGATGAGCGGGAATCTATCTCGATGTCGAAGCGCAAGCTCTTGAGACTAGACCAGTATCAGTCAATCGTCTTTGTAACATGGCTAGGTTGAATGGAAGGACCCGATATTGGTTAGCTTGGTAAATTTACAACACGATCTTCTTAATAGATCTTGAAGATCTAAAACGGGCTCAGTCCCCCATTTCTTCTGGGAGCCAGGAAATATGAACTGTAGTAGCCTGACTCTTCTCTCTGTGAACATGTTCTATGAGAAGAGATTATCTTGTGACAGGAGATGCGCCTACTCCAGTTTCACGGGCGTGGGAACCACGCCATTAAAACAAGGAGGGCAGTGTATTCCTTTTTACTGTCTTTAGGACCCAAAGAGAGATACCTGGCAGTAGCTTTCACGTTGACAAAGTTTCTTTAAAGGGGTACCAATTTTAATACTTCCTTCTGGGGGGATGTTAAATGTTCTGTGTCCTGGGTGATAACAGGAAACAACAGGACATCCAACATTTGGCTGGAAACCGTTGCCCACCGAATAACCAGACGTGGTGGGGATGTTACAGTGGTTTCGTGAGGGTGTCGGGTAGGAGCTGATTGATGGATTTTACATGTCCCATCCCGAAGGGGCACACCCCACAGACCTGGGCACACAAAAACCCTCAGGAATTTTGTTCTATGTCTATTATGAGGTTGCTGAGCGCAACGAGCCAGTCCCCAGTCTTTACGAGGGAGAGGGCGACTCGCCACACTCTGCTTTTGAGTCTTTCTTTTAGCAGCTCAGCCTGCAACACTGCCATAGTGTGCAGAGCAGCACCAGCCTGACCCCCACCAGAGTGGATGTTATTATACATGGCTTGGTGGGGAGTGCTGATTCCTTAAGTGACGATGAGCTCCAGAGAAGAGATAGCCCAGTATATAACCACATGCCCCTGGACCCATGAGAGTTGAATAAGTTGACGTCAAGGGCACAAAGGCTCGCAAAGCATAAGGTTCTCCCCATGAACAATGTAATGTCATGGAGATCTTCAAGGGCAGTCTAGCTGTAATCTGGCCACTACTTGAGTCACCACCTCGAGTAACCTCACACGCTTTATCATAACGGGAGGAGCATTCGGAAGCGGCGCTCTCAAAGTCCATCTTTTTTTTTCTTTTTTTAGATGGCTATTTCACTATTCAATTCCTCACAATTAAATGTAGCCAAAGAACAACCAGATAATATATTAATGCAAGCATCTAACTTCTCAAATTAGATGAGTATTATCATTTAATTCCTCAGCAATAAATACAGCCAAATATCAATCAGACAAGCCAACACGGTCTGGAAGAAAGGCTGTGTTTAAATCTTTAATAAGATCAGCCTGATATGCCTGACCTGATGAAAATGCCTCTGATGATGTGCTCCCAGAGGAGAGATAGCCCGCAAGCATCTCTCCGATCTGAGGTAGTATCGTATAACAGCTTGCCTTCGCACCCGCGATAGTCAAATGGGTCGATGTCGAGGGCACAAATACATGCAATTGTATATATATATTTTATATATTTATTTACGAGTCAATTCGTCAAGGAGGCTAACATTAAGTGTTTTACGGGTCTCTTTTTTCTGTGACTAGTGTAATCTGGCCACTGCACGAGCGACCACCCTGAGCAGTTCCCCTTTTTGTCATCACGGGAGGAATGCTCGGAGCAGGCGAACTCACAAGATTCAGTGTTCTCTGCCCAAGCCGAAGAAATACCGCATCACAAGCTTCGGTAGTCAGGCAAAAGGACATCACGATCTGGAGAGAGAGCAAGTGATAGGGACGGACCCTTCTCTCTCTCCTCAGCCAGATCAACGCGTATGCCAGACGATGACATTGTGGGTGCTACCCCTTTGAAATAAGCGAAGCAAACGTGAAGCACTTTAACTGTGAACATTTCACAATGCTCGCAATCACCATGCTCAAAGGCAAGGGCAGCATGCTCTCTCCCCAAACAAACAAAACAGTATAGGTGTGTGTCCGATTTAACCATAGGACGTGAACACTGAGGCACACACCGTTTGTTTTGTAAATCGCTCGTTTTATTTTTGTTTCTTTTTCTTTCACTTGTCCGGCAGAGTGTAGAGAAAAACAGAAATATTTTTCTCTGCACTGCCTAGCAAAAACTAACTCCTATCAGAGTTTTTGAGAGCTTGAGGTGCACACACACATCACAGTATGGTCTGATAACAGAAGACCTGTCGATGCACCTTTGGCACATCTAATTATAGCTTCTGATGCACGCGCATTCCAATAACGTCACTGTCTGAGTCTAAGTTCAAAGTCAATTCCATTGACGTGTTGCACATATATATTCACAACTGGCCACACACAAAAGCGTTGCCCATTGCAATTAAAAAATCAAACACAGCATTGAGTATATATATAATTTATTATTTATATATAATTTAACTTAAAGGTGAACTATGCAGGTTTTTTACCTTAACCGAACAGCTTCGGAGTCATTGGAATGGTTATATATTACTCTTTTCGGGTTGAATGGTGGTCCTTTCGCACCCCCCTATTGCATGTGAGCGGAAAAAACACACTTGCAACTTTGAGCCGGCGGGCCGCCGGCCGCAGCATCAGGAAGTGTCACGTGATATCAGGTCTCGATGTAACGAATTGCTTTACGGCAAAAAAGATCTGATAAAATAAACACCAAACAGAAATAACCCGGCGCCGTATACATGTGGTGTTCAAGGCGCACATACAATACAGACTGCCGACAGTTAAACAGGGCGCGCGCAGCTCTTAAAGGGGCCACACCTTATTTCAACTCGTTACAGCTTCCATCCTACTAAACAGGTACCGGTGTACAGGGGGAGGGGATCAGGCCGTGAGTGCAGAGCCATCTCTGCGTTAGTGCTATTTACGACAGTACAAGTACTCCACAGCAACTCTAGTGGTCGCCATTTGACAAAAACGGAATTCCTGCATAGTGCACCTTTAATTATCAAAGATAAGAGGTTGCATTCAAATTCCTTATATGAAGCCTTGTATTGGTAATGCTATATATTTGTGTTTTCCCTTTCTTTACACAGATGTCTAAGAGGATACTTGAACAACAGCTTGTCTATTTTTGACATGAATGGATTGAAAAACGGAAGTTACCAAAATCAGTACTGCAGGTACTGTAACACTCATGCTAGTTTTACGTTGTTAAATGTTATTCAATTTGGGGTTTTTTGTCACTTTCATGGAGCTCAAGTTTTGTTATTTCCCTCAACAGATATCGAGATTACAGAGCACCTCCATGGAGTCCTGAACCCTACGATTTCACCTTGCAGTTCTGGCATGTTTTGGCTGCCAGACTAGCCTTCATCATCGTCTTTGAGGTCAGTGCTACTTCACGTTTTTTTAATCTTATTCGAGTAATGTTTTATAGCATTCGCAATGTAGTTTTGGGGAAGCTAATTTGAAACTTTAGCTCGCAAAGCTACAATTTATTCAAAATTTTAAGTAGTTAAGTTAAAATAAAACTGCCCTTTGATTAAGTTACAATACTACTCAAGGTACTAGTGACTAGTGTAATGGAAGCCATGTGGTACAAGAGAGCTATGCAGGTAAACCTCACTCACCCTGGACTCAGGAGGTGATTGACACTAGATGCTGTGGTCTTTTGCATTCTTGTTAACGGTTGCCCAACCCTCATGCCGACTATCACTGGTTCAAGCCCTTCTTGGAGTGCCCTACGAGGAACCAGTTAAAGTGGTGCCGTGACCCAGGTGGGAATGCGGTTTAGAATGGTCAGTGTAAATCTAGGCCAACCGGTACATGATAGCTGTGCATATAAACCTCATGTTGTGGTCATTAGCAAACTTGTTAACACACCTCAATTTAAGCCCTGTTCAGAGTAGGCCAAGAGGAACTAGTTACAAAAGTATATAATGTCACAGAGCCAGACTTTTGACTGTTTTACACCAAAATGTTTTCATGTTGGAAAAAAAATAGTCAAATGCGTAGTATGTCCAAAAATACAGTATTCATAAAATAGTAGGCAAAAAAAACCTACATGAAAGGCTGATTTAGTTGTCGTTAGTTACTCAATACTGCAATTTAATATTTATGAATTTTTTTATTGTCTGTTGTTTTCTCCATAGCACCTTGTTTTTGGCATTAAGACCTTCATAGCCCACATGATTCCAGACATGCCCAAAGACCTGAGTGATCGCATGCGCAGGGAGAAATACCTAATGCAAGAGATGGTGTATGAGGCGGAACTGGAGCACCTGCAGAAAGAGCGGAAAAAGAATGGCAAACGTTATCACCATGAGTGGCCTTAGCCATGCCTGACCATAAATACACAGATAAATGCCCACTGGAGAATCACATACCCTACCCACAAAAGCACATAAATGCTTGAAAGTGGTTAACAAACGTCTTTGCGCAACTGCAGCACAAATGTGAACACAGGCATTCATGTATGACCGTTCTGCTGCCTTGGATGTCTGGCTGTATTGACTCCATGCATGGACTGCCCACTTCAGATTTTCATTGCTATAATTAACCAGGGAGCGGATTCAGTGTTTGTTTGAGGTCAAAACCTGATCTCCGAGTGGGCCTTTAGAACCAGGAGTTGGCAGCTCTGCTCTGCACCAAAGAGGTTCTTCTCAGTCACATGACCCCTGCCTGAGACCTCAATTATCCTGTTTTTCCATCCTGCTGATTGTGTTTACTCACTAGAGCAGTAGTTCTCAAACTGTACTGATTGGATACTTTAAAAAAAAGTTGGCTAGTTTAAGTTAATTGGCTAAAATTAGTTATGAAAAGAACAAAACAGCAACCTGGCAAAAGAAAAAAAATTGGTGGTTTGCCACATTTAAAAGTTTGAGAACCACGGTAACGGAGAAAGCTCTGATGATGTTTCGTGGATATAAGATCCATTTGGAAAGAGTCGGATTCATTTGAAAGCAAGCGGAAATGCAACAAATTGGATTTCCGAAAGCACAACTGGACCCGCCTGCCTTCTCAATGGTCAAAAGAAAAAGTCTGTTCCAGAGTACACTGCTGAAAGAGTTCAAGGTGAAGGTCATATGAAGGAGTTTCACTTTTGCAAACCCTCGCTATATCCATGTGCCGGATCATCAAGTTTTAAATCAATGGATTACAGTGTTCTCTGATACACAGTAAACTCAAGTGTGTAGATGGGAAATAACTTTGAAAATATTCATTGAACACGCATCCTTCCCAGCATGGCCTGCAGAGATGCGCTCTTTCATCTGTGTCCTATTATAGTTCTGAATGGAGCACTCGTGCGGTTGGATTGTTTACTATGCAGATGAAGGGCTTTTGGAGTTCCTGTTCTCTGCTTGTCTACTTGTCTGCATCTCTGTGCGTGGCAGCTATCATCCCGCTGTGAAGCAGATCTCTACCTGGTGCCAGGCAATGTGACGACGTTTACTTACGAACATATTTACCGAATACGCCCTCTCTCTTCGCTTGCCAGCATCTCACATTGTGATTCTTGTTACAAAAGTGGTTTCTGGTAAAAAAAAAAAAAAAATTACCAAATAAAAATCAGTTTGTTTATGCAATTGAACGTTTTTTATGTTCTACATCGCCTTGAAAAGATATGCAGATCTGTCTTTCAATACAATGTCATTTTGTCTAGGCAAAATAAATTGCCAACTTTGGCAAAATGGTGATATAAATAACATGCATGTTATTTTTTTAATTGCATGTTGTTTCTTTGTTTTTTTATTATTTTATAAAAGACTATGTCCTTGTCTATATGTCTGGTTTTGTAGCGTGTGTGTTAGCTGAATTTGATGTGTGAGTGTATCTGTGTTCCGATGCCTGCGTTTGTTGCTCAGCTGTGATGTATTGTGTGTGTTTATGGCTTCATCAGCCGATGTGCCCACCTACCTAAGCTCACGGAAGTGCATATCTACAGTATAGTACTGCATGTATGTACTGTGAATTCTCCGTATGCATAGATGACCCACTACAATTGCAAAAGTGTTCAGCATACAGCCAGAGTGTGTTGAGTGAAATGCGGTATCCAATAATGCAATGCTTCCGACATAACCTACAGTACCATAGAGTGCTACAGTGATGATGTATTTCTGTACGTCAACCTAGAAGTTAGCATCACCCTGCTTCAACAAAAATCCAATAGGATTGTTTCTCTCTTCTTTTGGATTAGTGCTGAAAACAAGTTGTGACCAATAAAAGTTTGATTCTTACATGTTTTGTTCATCATGATCATTTTCTCAAATTAACAGCTTTTATTAATTTTAATGTCTTAATACAATCACCAGAAGTAAAAAGCTAAATGTAGGCTATAAACGAGCTACACTATGGTTGCATGTCTTCAATGTCACAACCATTAAGCTTCTTAAACTCTTTCAGTCTTTATAAATAAAAAAAAAAAAAAAAAAACCTTTCCCCTATTAAGTTAATAGTTTGCAAGAATACGATTTTTAAACACAACAAAGCTGTGAAAGTGGACTCGTGAGTAGACGACGTTTATGTCCCCAACAACCTCCTTTGTCCCTTTTGACCACTTGTTAGCAACTGCCTTTTAAAGTAAAAACTTTAAAATCAAAAGTGGGGTAAAACTGGTGTATTTTATGTGGTAAAATAAAATAAATATATCTTGATCTCGTCAACCAAATACCTTATTTCAGGCATTTAACCAAAAACCCATTAAAAAAAAACCAATGACTTCAGAATAATGGAATCAGAAGTGCTAAAATGCTAACTCATTTCCAGGTTTTGACCTACAAAAATACACTCACCTAAAGGATTATTAGGAACACCATACTAATACTGTGTTTGACCCCCTTTCACCTTCAGAACTGCCTTAATTCTACGTGGCATTTATTCAACAAGGTGCTGAAAGCATTCTTTAGAAATGTTGGCCCATATTGATAGGATAGCATCTTGCAGTTGATGGAGATTTGTGGGATGCACATCCAGGGCACGAAGCTCCCGTTCCACCACATCCCAAAGATGCTCTATTGGGTTGAGATCTGGTGACTGTGGGGGCCATTTTAGTACAGTGAATTCATTGTCATGTTCAAGAAACCAATTTGAAATGATTCAAGCTTTGTGACATGGTGCATTATCCTGCTGGAAGTAGCCATCAGAGGATGGGTACATGGTGGCCATAAAGGGATGGACATGGTCAGAAACAATGCTCAGGTAGGCCGTGGCATTTAAACGATGCCCAATTGGCACTAAGGGGCCTAAAATGTGCCAAGAAAACATCCCCCACACCATTACACCACCACCACCAGCCTGCACAGTGGTAACAAGGCATGATGGATCCATGTTCTCATTCTGTTTACGCCAAATTCTGACTCTACCATCTGAATGTCTCAACAGAAATCGAGACTCATCAGACCAGGCAACATTTTTCCAGTCTTCAACTGTCAAATTTTGGTGAGCTCTTGCAAATTGTAGCCTCTTTTTCCTATTTGTAGTGGAGATGAGTGGTACCCGGTGGGGTCTTCTGCTGTTGTAGCCCATCCGCCTCAAGGTTGTGCGTGTTGTGGCTTCACAAATGCTTTGCTGCATACCTCGGTTGTAACGAGTGGTTATTTCAGTCAAAGTTGCTCTTCTATCAGCTTGAATCAGTCGGCCCATTCTCCTCTGACCTCTAGCATCAACAAGGCATTTTCTCCCACAGGACTGCCGCATACTGGATGTTTTTCCCTTTTCAGACCATTCTTTGTAAACCCTAGAAATGGTTGTGCGTGAAAATCCCAGTAACTGAGCAGATTGTGAAATATTCAGACTGGCCCGTCTGGCACCAACAACCATGCCACACTCAAAATTGCTTAAATCACCTTTCTTTCCCATTCTGACATTCAGTTTGGAGTTCAGGAGATTGTCTTGACCAGGACCACACCCCTAAATGCATTGAAGCAACTGCCATGTGATTGGTTGATTACATAATTGCATTAATGAGAAATTGAATAGGTGTTCCTAATAATCCTTTAGGTGAGTGTATGTCATCCTGCAGCACTAATTTTCCAGTTTGATTAATGAACTAGAAGTAATATGATGATTAAATCATTTTTGATTCATTATTTGATTGGAATACCAAAAATGGATTAAAATGCATATTATTTCCAAAATATTACTCGGTTACTAGACATTACTTGAGTTATGTAGCAACTATGTAGCATACTAGGCCTACTGTTTAAAACATTTATCGTTGCATTATGGATGCTGTTTCACATACTATTAAAAAATAGTATGCAGTATACACAAACTGTACAGCAGGAAATAAGCAGTAAGCTAATATTCCAACGCCTTCTCATCCAAAGGCGTCATATACTGACACTTTTGCCAAAGCGTCTACATCCGACGCACATGGCACCCTTTAGCGTCAATATAACACGCTTCGGTTATGGGTAGGTTTAGGTCTGGGGTAGTGTTAGGGTTAGACCACTAGGAGGCGCCATATATCTGCGTCTCATATTGACGCTAAAGGGTGCCATGTGCGTTGGATATAGACGCTTTGGCAAAAGCGTCAGTATATGACGCCTTGGGATGAGAACGGGCTGAATATTCCACTCCAAACAGCCAAATACTGTAAAAATCAAACCGCATTAGCTCATATCAATCAATCCACCATTATTCATACAGTTAGAGCATAAAACAGATGTGATGATAGAATGAACACTGGGACAATAGACACGTAAGACAGTTTTTCTTATTTGACATTTTGCTTTTTTGTTTTATTTCTTTGTAAATTTAAATGTTTTATTTTCTCTGTTTCATTTTCTTTGGGTGTGTATGTGTGCACGTTTAAATGTGCATTTATAATTGTGTGTGTGTGTGTGTGTGTGTGTGTGTGTGTGTGTGTATGTGTGTGTGTGTGTGTGTGTGTGTGTGTGTGTGTGTGTGTGTGTGTGTGTGTGTGTGTGTGTGTGTGAAAGAGTGTTTTGTAAAGCTGATGAAGTGAGTGCTCCCAGCATGCAGCAGTTTTTCAAAACCCAACGCAATGGCTATGTTCGAAATAGCATACTACTCATACTGTTTCTTCAGTATGCAGTCTGTATACTGTGTGAAGTATGTTCATTTTGTGTATGCATGGATTATGACTTACTACTGATAAAATGTGCAGTATAGAGCAGTGTGTGAGATACTGTATCCCAAAATGCAATGCGCTCAACTTGACCTTACATTATAGTTTGACAAATCCACTGTAAGTGATATGAACCATGATTCTCCTTTCTCGTGTTCTGATCAACAGTGCAAAATAAACATTTTCATTTTAGAAATAACTAGATGTCACTTAGTTCAATTAAATTACACATGCAATGTAATGAGGCCATGTGACCACTATGTAGCATACTACTGTTCAAAACATTTATTATTTCATCATTATGTATTCTTTTTAACATACTTAAAAAAAATATTAGGCACATTACAGTGTATACTATGCAGCACGCAGTACGTATTCAAGAAGTACACTAGTATTCCATTTCGAACACAGTCATTGCATGTCCTCTTCAGGCCCTTTGAGTGTTTGCAGATGAGAACTCTGTATCATATTTTCCTAGCTTGAATCAAGTATTGCTTTTTTAGGTATATATTTTTGCACTTTCTATTTGCATGGGTACAGACCCCATATGGGTTTAGATAGTATACACTTAAAGAAACTCAGAAAATAAGCTTAAATTGTGTTTTTGCCTTATAGATGCTTCACTACACTGGAAAAAGTCCAATTAAAGTTTAATTTCATGAAAACGCTTTAGGAGTGTTATTTATTTCCTGTTAACTCTATTTAGGAATCACAGTTGAAATAAAAATCTATGTTAAAACTGATCACTGTGTAGTTTATTAGAACAGTTGTTCTCAACTGGTGGGTCACAACCCAAAAACTAGTCCCTGATCTAATTTGGTAGGGATGTGGACTGCCCAATTTTAGTGTGGTGTTGGGTCACACCATTTATGTCAAATCAAGACCAGTTGAGAACCACTGTATTAGGAAACTATATTTTGCTTTGATGCTTTGTATGTTACGGATGCTAAGCAGGACCAGCAGTTCTCATTAGATTGAAAATGTGAGGCTGATCTTAAACAGGAAGTAGTCTTTAATGTAACACACCATTCTCTTGGTGTACTGTAATCTATGCATGACCTGATTTATGAGCCCAGCCCATCTAGGGCTCTTGACAAACCTTGGTGTATTTTTGTGCACTTTTTACTGTGAACTGTGCATGGCTGCTTAAACCAGAGAAGACTGATCTTCGAGATATGTACATGTTGTAGTGATTCATCATCATGAATGATCAGCTGTTAATGGGTTTGTGGCAATCTCATTAACATTTTTACAGGCTATTGGGCAACAAATGTTATTCAGGGTTTATTGAACACGCTTGGTAGTGTATAACATGTCTTCATTGAAAATGCCTGTCAAAATCACATGAAACAATAAAAATGTTTAGAAGTAATGAGTAACAGCATGTATTATAAAATCATAGTCAATGCTTAACAGATCTTACACAGACTCAATGCTTTCAATTCTAAGACTGACTGACTTGATTCCTGCAACATCAATCATTAGTCTAATTCAAAGCAATCCAATTGTGACTATTAAAAAGATGGATGCAATTTTGCTGTAACATTTCACTGCTTACGTTTAAATTCAAAATTCCATTTCAGAGTTCTGTTTAATTGTATGATATTCAAATGGCAGAGAGACTCTAGGCTCTGTGTAGAGTCAAATGGGCCTCATTGTGAAACGTGCAAAATAAATTTTTGTGCAAATTGTTCGCAAAGCCATTCTGACTCAAATTTACAGAATCATGAATGTGTTCATATTTTGGCATATCACCAATTAGATTCTTTTGGATTTATGCAGTATGTTAAAGTCTGAGAAGGGAGTTTACAAGATCACAGCGCACATGCGATTCATGGGTGAGGATTATGTTAATTTTGAATGAGCTTGCATGAATGGGGTTGAGCTGAGGTTGGGTCTTGACAAAAATGTTTTTATCTGTTTTTAGGGTTAGTTTTGGTTAGGTTTTTAGAAATTTAACAGATTAAAGGTGCAGTAAGCGATTTCTGAGAAACACTTGATATTTGAAGTTGACACCCAAAAAAGCACACCACTACCCAATAGAAACACTCCCCTCCCTTTATTGCATCGCCCTCAAAATAACAAACACACTATGCAATGTCTAGCACCAACAGTATACAACAGCATATCTTGGTTCTATGAAACATAGCAAAACCCAATGTTACTCATGTATTGAGCAGAAACAAAGTAACCTCGGCATCTGTTTTTAGGCCTTGTCACTCTGTAATCTCTCCAACACTGGAAAGCTTTTCCAATATAAATGCAGGTCTTAGCTCTTGCCTTCTTTTTCCAATTATATTCCTCTGACCTTTTCCTCTTTTGGTAATATCTTTATGAAGTCTTTCTACAAATATCCTGGTTATAATTCTCTCTCCATCCCCATCATGAAG
The DNA here is from genome assembly GCF_029890125.1 of Rhinichthys klamathensis goyatoka. Classification (NCBI taxonomy): domain Eukaryota; kingdom Metazoa; phylum Chordata; class Actinopteri; order Cypriniformes; family Leuciscidae; genus Rhinichthys; species Rhinichthys klamathensis. The sequence goes on from NW_026606582.1 coordinate 947,570, forward strand.
TGTATACTATGCCCCGATTGTTGATTGGCTACAAGAGTGTTGTGGTGCTTTGTGGATTGGTGAATCTCCTATTTACACACCCAGGACTGTGCACATTTTTTTTCAAGCGCACACACAGAACAGACATCTAGCAAATATTCACAAAAATGTTTTGATTTAATTTTTCAACAGCATTTCTCAGAAATCGCTTACCGCACCTTTAATTTGAGCACTGGCAGTATATGTAATGCCTGCTACAGAATGTGCAATTTCGGCAATCCTATAAGATCATTACAAATCACACTGTGCGACATGGATCTAATAAACTTGGGTATGACATGTATGTAGACTGTAAGATGATGACACCTATTGAATTGTAGGCTACGACACAAGTTAGTATAGAATAATAAAACATCATCAGCATGAGCTAGTGGTAAACAAATAGAGCAAGATGAATCGCACTTTGGCAAATGTGCTTTTTATGTGCGCTGAAAAAAAGAGGAGGAAGCGAAAGAGGAGAATATGGACACGGTCATGGCTAGGAAAAAGAGGCCAACTTAGCATGGCAATTTTGTAAATGGAGCTTGAGGTAAGTAGTTTAAGTTTTAAGCGTAGTTTTGCGTTTTTGTCGTGTTGATCAATACACCACTTCATGTTGCAGTTTAATTGGCTATTCAGCAGACCGTAGTAGCAGCAAAAACATTTAGAGATGATCATGCTAAATTTCTGACACTGTCACAAAATTATCGCAGGCTATCTTTCCTCGCAAGACAATGACGAAGGCCGTCTTTGGACCTCTCTCACTGTACAACATAGGACCACCATTTCAGAGTCACGAAATCACCACGATTGGTCATCTTTTGTCTGGGACAGCCCAAAATCATACAATGTGTACCAAGCATTACAGTTGAAGGTTGAGAATCGTTAGGGGTAAGGATTGGTATTGAAAGGTTCAAAAAGTGGTTAGGGCCGAAGGTTAGAATCCAGAAATTCGGGTTAGGGTTAGTTTAAAGTCAAGTCACCTTTATTTATATAGCGCTTTTTTCAATACAGATTGTATCAAAGCAGCTTCATTTAGAGTTTAGAGTCAAGTTTAGAAATAGAGATTTGAGTTTAGAGTTTAAATTTAATGTTACAGGTTAGGGTTACTTATGAATAGGAGGTAGGGCCATGGGTTAGGATCAGGGTTGGGGTCAGATGTATGGTTAAGGGTTAGAAGTAGGGATTCAATGGAGAAATTAGATGAGTTTTAGGCAGAGGTGCTCATTCCTGTACCTTAAGATCGACCTTTCTATTGAGTTCCAACCTTGCTCCAATACACCTGTTTGCGATTATCAAGTGTTCCTGAAGATCGTAATTAGTTGTTTCAGGTATAATTGAATAGGATTGGAGGGAAACTTTGCAGGAAGATAGATTCCAGGAAGAGGAATGAGTACCCCAGGTTTTAAAATGTTGATGGAGCACATTCAAACTGGCAAATTAACAGTCACCTTGAATAATGTTCAATGCAACTCTGAATGACACCACATTATTTTATTTTGTATAGTTATGATATAAAGGCTGTTAATGAGATCCTTTGTTTATTATGTCATTGTTTACGTGCAACGCGAATAACAGTATGCATACAAGAATTGTACAAAACATGTATGTAACCTAGATTTGGATCACACTTTTCTGTAATAAAATATTGATTGTATCTTTTAAATTAAATAGCTGATGTATTCTTTGACTTCATTGACCATGTATTTACATTTATGATACTGAACTCAAAAAGTTACAGCTTTACTTTAACTTGACTAGTTTCATTATGGTCAAAGGCAGCATTAGTATAAGCATTTTCCTGCAGGTTATCACTACTGCTCTTGACCGTCTCCATTTTTATGACACCTTTCTGGTCTGGATGTTTCTCCCATGCCTTGCCAAAGTCTCCCAAATCCTAATAGAAGCAAATAAAGTTTCAGTTTGCATTCAGACAACTCAAAGGCACATTCTAAAAGATGCTCTGTACCTCTTTGTCTTCACTAAAATCTGCGTGTATGAATCTTTCAGAGCAGAAGCAGATCACGTCCTTCATTGATCGAGTCATTCCTGGCTTCAACTTTTTGGTGTCCATTGGTCCTGCAGACACCAGAATTGCAGTTTACAACAATTGTAGTTACAACAATTTATCTAATTTCTCAAAATAAAACTCCTTTCTCAGTTCACCCAGACCATTTATTGTGCAGAAAACTGGTATATACATACAACAAGCATACTGGTTGTAATGTCAGGGTGAATTAAGACATTAAATAATTTAAGCATCAACTTTAAGCATTGTACCAGTGGGCATTTGCAAGTAGGGGATGGGAAAATTTCAAGTTATCTGAAAAGCAGATTCATCCCAAATCAAAATATGTTCAAAATAGTATATGCCAAAGGGCAAAAAGTGGCTAATTTCTTCTTAAATTCTCAAATTTCTAAAATAATGACTGTTTTAAAACTACAGATAGTCCCACCCTAAAATCATCCCATTGGTTGGCCCAGTGTTGTAGCACGACCAGCTATGCAATCCTCGATCCCGTTATCTCAGGGAACCGAGGTACGTTAGTAACCCAAACGCTCCCTTTTGATACGGTCCACTCGCATTGCATCAGTTGCTGACACTATGGGGAACGCAATATAATTGTAGCGTGCTACAATCGCAGAACCGAGACCGTCCTGCGAGCCTGGAATGAAGGCACTTGGGGCCAGGGCACTTATTAGGCTTATAACCAGGGGTAATGCAGGTGAATCCATGATCTCAGGTTCTGCCTTGGGCTGGGGCTGAGCAGGTGTAGATGCTGGACTAGTGTGCTGCTGAGTCGGCGGCTTGGGCGACTGGAAGCAGCAGCAGAATTGGCCCTCTTCAGGAGGAAGTGGCGCATGACTTGCAATGAATTCTTGGCCACTCTAAAAGGTTTAGCAAAGCCAACCACTGCAGAACCAAACCGGCCCGCTGGGGAAACTGAGTGATGGAGGGCAGTCTTGTCAGTGTCCTTGATTTCCATCCTTGAAGTTCAAACAAAGGTGGCGCTCAAGGACCACCAGATTGGCCATTGCATGCGTTTAAGCCCTCTGCCCCACCCGCGACCTGTACAATCCTCCGCGGAGCCCACAGGAAAATGATGTCGGCTTCCCACCATCAAGTGTGCTTCGGGATGCATCGGTTTCCAGCGAACGCACGCTGCACTGTCTGCCCCCACAGGCTTGCGGCCAGGTAGCGCTCGCGTCCGCACACCAATAATCGTTTTTGATTTAACCCTGCGGAGAGCCGCTTCAGGGAGTCGAGAACTAATCTCGAACGATACTTGAAACCAGCCTCAAGAGGTTGGTCCCTTGGTAAAATATTTCCAAGCATGGAAAAATCCAACGAATATTTCTCCTTGGGTCCTGCGCACCATTCAAAAGGTGTACAGACTGCAGTTTGGTTTCCGCCCACCAAAATTAAGCGGGGTGGTTTGGACTGCAGTCAACCCAGAGCAGGGTCGGGTATTGGAACTGGAAGTAAACTCCCTGCTGGTAAAGGAGGCCATAGAACGTGTTCCTTCGCAGGACAGGGAGTCCGGGTTTTACAGCCGCTACTTCATATTTCCCAAGAAGGATGTGGGGTTGGTCCAATAATAGATCTCGGGCACTTGAATCGGTCTCTGAGAAGGTTCAGGTTCAAGATGCTCACCATTCCCATCATCGTGAACCAAATTCAATCCGAGGATTGGTTTGTCAGGATAGATCTGAAGGACGCATACTTCCACATATCCATCCTTCCATCTCACAGGAAGTTCCTGAGGTTCGCTTCCGGGGGTGAAGCTTTCCAATATCGGGTTCTTCCATTTACAAAATGCATGGATGTAGCTCTAGCTCCGCTGAGGCTTCAGGGTATCAGGGTGCTAAATTATTTTGACGACTGGCTTATTATGGCCCAGTCACAAGAGCTGGCAGTTCGGCATCGAGATTCTTGCCTACATCTCAACACTCCACACGAAAAAAACATCTCAGGTTACGTATGTAACCCTAGTTCCCTGTGAGGGAACGAGACGCTGCGTCGAGATGCGATGGGAATGCCCCTGCGTGATTGCGTCGTGTATAATCAGTCCAATGGAGAGACGAGATGTCATAGGCGGCTGAAGTCATCGACCAGGAAACTATATAGCACACCTGAAAACAGACCGCGCTAGATTCTGAAAAGCCGAACCAAGTCGATCACAGGCATGCAGAAGTATGGCAGGAAGACGCAGCTCGAGTTCCCTTGAAAGGGAACGTCTCAGGTTACGTATGTAGCCCTGGTTCCCTGAGAGGGAACGAGACGCTGCGTCTTCCTGCCATACTCGAGACGCGGTGGGAACACCATACCCACGATGCCATAATAGCAAATGCCTGTTCTGTGTGAAGTTATTGCGCACACTAAGAAGCAAACACCCTAGACCCTGGAGTGGAGTCTAGATCCAAGTCATAAAATCTAACAAATATATGTGGTAAGGAACCAGCCTGCCGCATCACAGATGTCATGGAGGGAAACCCCCGATAATAAAGCCTTTGAGGCAGCCATACTCCTAGTATCTTGGTCAGACGCCTCACAGTGCCGCGAAGGAAATGTACTACAGGGTGTCTCCCCAAGGATACACCACTTAAAAGAGACGTGGTAAGCAGCTAAGGCCGCCATGTACACCTTTAGTGTGGAGGGGGATAGACCTGCGGAGAAACGCTCCTGCAGGAACTCTAGCACTACAACGACAGGGCAGATAACTGGGTCCAGCTGGTGCTCTCCGCACCAGGAACTGAACAGGGGGCATGGATCAACCTGGTCGCCTGAGAGAAAAAGTCCCCGCCGAGCAGAACACTTATTTAAATCGATGCATCGCATCGTTAGCTAAATAGCTTACCGTCCCTACTAAATACAGCTTACCAACATCTCAGATTAACCTGACATTGCTAGCTTCCGTTATTGTTAGCACAACACGCTAGTAACTCGCTAGCCTGTTAACGCGCCACCCGTGCCTTCAGTTATTTATTTATTTATTTATTTTTCTCTTGCGCGCCCGCGCCTTTGAGTTCATAAAAAGCCCAGGTGAGTAAGAATCAGTCAACAAACACGGTGAGTAATGTCTTGTCCTATTATTGTCACCTGCACTTCATGTCACATGTTTAGCATAGCCTTCTCTGTCGGCAATATAGGATTTATATGTGATGAATGCAAGGAGACAGTCAGGCTGACAGAGAAGAACTAGAGACACGCATCCAAACTTTAATTGAGGATAGTAAGTGTGCAAGGGCTTTAGATACTATTTTGGATGCGCCTAGCATAGTGAACTCTTTAAATGATTCGGTTCCGGCTGAATTATTGCCTGTCCAGCAAGGCAAATGGGTCACAGTGAGGGATCGCTCTAGTCGCGGATCAAAAAACCACTCTTCCGTTCCAATTACCATAACAAATCAATTTGCCCCGCTCAGTGAAACATCCACTGAGAAATCTGTTGATTGTGCCCTGGTAATTGGTGATTCCATCACACGGAACGTGAAAATAGAGACACCAGCCACCATAGTCACATGTTTGCCGGGAGCCAGAGCGCCTGACATCAAAGCAAATTTAAAAGTGCTGGCTAATGCTAATCGTAAATTCTCTAAGATCATTATTCATGTCGGCACTAATGATGTTCGACTTCGCCAGTCAGAGATCACCAAAATTAATATTAAAGAGGTGTGTGAACTAGCAAGTAGGGATCGCAACATATGGACCCAGCCTAACACAGGTTCCACACTGCTTACGAGTGGTAGGCCTAACACCGGCGTTCCGCCACCTCCGATGTCGGATGGGTGCGGAGGAACTCAACAGGGTTCGGTAAAGGTAACTCTACTGGAGCAAAATGGCACACGTATCCAGTCCGTAGGAGGGGAATGGCGCAGCAAGCCGACACTTCGAACCGGGCTCACGGTGAAACTGGCTTCATGAGAAGGGAGCCCACGGGAAGCCGCGGTTCGACTAAGGTGTCGCCCAGCCCCCAACTCTAGAATATCTGTCAGCGAAGCACTCTGTGTCAACGCCTAGGCGGGAGCACACACTAATTTAAGAGGAGCTCACCACGTAAGTGGACATGTGCATCTCGGGATTTTCACCAAGATGAGGCAACCACATTCAGTGGTCCAACCTCGCTTGGAAACAGCCTTCCCTCTCTGCTGCTTCCTTAACAGATAAGAGCTGGTCTGAGGTCCTATGGCTTGCGTTCTGTACACGTATATCCGCAATGAAGCGGACGGACAGAGAAAGCCAGGGCTGGGTCTGCCTCCTCCGAGGCAGCGCTTGCAGGCTCACCACCTGGTCCCTCTTAGGGAGAGGTAGGAACCTTGGGCACATATCCAGGCCGGTGTCTCAGCTAGTGAGAGTTAGCCGGCCCGAATTCCAGGCACAAGTCGTTGACCGAAAGCGAGCAAGTCCCTACCCTCTAGTACAGACCATGCGAGCAGGAGAACTGTAAAAACAGAATTTTTAACTCACTGCCTGCAGTGGCTAAGGGGCGGTCTCTACAATGCAATGGCACCAGAGATAAGGCCCAAGAGGATAAAGAGGAGCGCAAGGCTTTTTTAAATCCTTGTTCCCTCAGGAACCTGATGATCTTGACGTGCTCCCCATGCTTCTGCATCATGATGTGCATCAAGTAATAACAGAGGCACATCATTTTGAGGGTGGAGGAAAACAGCCTACTCCAACCCATCTTGCAGGAAAGAGAGCACTGAAATGACCTAACGCTCTCAGGATCTTCTCAATGGAGAGAAGACTCACTCAACGAATAGGTTCCACTTCTATTTGGGCGTAAGTACAACATCATCTTTTCAGGGAGTGCTCGCCGAAGTGATGGTAACTACCACATATTCCTACGGTAGCCACCTGATCCTACGCGTCTAGTTAGGACCAGCCTGGAATCTCTCCAGGGGTTGAACGTGGGTGCCATCATGCCCTGTCCCTGAAATGTACTCAGGGGAAGTCAGGAAGGCTGTCGAGGGGAACTAGGTCTGGTTGGTATTGTAGATTTTAAAAATTAGCTTTCCCCTTGTTGTTAATTAATTTCATGAAAAGAGACACCAGTGATTTTTGCCAAGAGATCTCTCGTATTTATTTATCATTCTATAAGACATAGGAGGAAAATACTATAGACAAACAGAGGTCTTCATTCAGCATCGTTGCCATCTCTTCCTGCTTTCCGGACAAAAGGGCTCAGTCTTCATACTACTGACCAAGAATAAAACTACATCACCATAGTAACACATACATTAGAAACATGTGGTTCCCATTAACAATGGAATGTATATCCAATCCCGGTGGAAACTATACACTGCATATACTTTCAGTCTCACTCCAGCACACATTCTCTCATGCAGTCTAACTTATCACAAAGTCTCCCAAAGTCTCTCTCTCCCACATTTTCAAAACAGTATTCACAAAATGCAATGATTACAAATGATTATGAATGTATACAAAAAGAAATAAAACAGATACATAATACTTCTGATTATGATATTAATAAAAAAAAAGTAATAATAGTACTAAAAACAACACTTCAGTATCAAGACCTGTTCCACTCCTGACTTTAGCACAGTAGGTGCAAGCGACATGCGTGCACAAGACAGGAGCGCTGCTCAACACTACATGTGAAGATCACTGAGCTTCAGGGGCATCTCTGCTCAACACCTGAGTGTGATGAAAATCACTGAGCTTCAGAAGCATTTCTGCTCAGCACGTGACTGTGACGAAAATCACTGAACTTGAGCTTGCGCACAGCGATAATGAACCGCATAGCCGCTTTCGTAGAAGGCTCACTGAGGAACGCATTTCTGCTGGGCCCCTGGGCCAGCTGGGAGCCAGCGCCAGGGGAAGGAGTCTCCACTCTCCCTGGGCATAGCTGTCGTGAGGCTAGTTGGCGGCACGAATGAGCAGACCGGAAGAAAGAGTGGGAGAAGCGACCTCAGAAGCTTCTGACTCCAAGGAGAAGGTAACGGTGAGTTGTGACATGCGAGGGAAGCTTAGTGCAACGGTCGCAATGTTGTCTTTTCAGACCAGTACCAGCTCGCTGAGCAGCGGTGCCTCAAAGCGAGGTGGACTGCAACAACTCAAGGCACGAATGCCTCTTCAGTCGGAGGTCGCCCAGGCCTCTGTTAAAGCAAGCCCTTTATACATGGCCCCTCAGTCGGTGAGGGTTTGGCAGCAGGCTGAGGTGAACTGTTGTCACACAGGGCATGCTGCTCTGCCACGGTCACCTCGGGACTCGATCGTGAAGCTAGGTGCTAAAGCGGTCTTCATATGGAGGAAGCCAAGCGGCTGCGTCTGCCATATGCCCCCAGGAGCCTATTGAAAGTCCTTTCTAAATAGCACCAGCCAACACACTCTCACCCGTAGCCCTTCACCGGTCCCCCTTCAAGGGTAGTGAGGGGGGAGGAGCTACTTAGGCGGTTTCTGGCATAGAAAGGTGCCGTCCACGCCCTCGTACGCTCCTCATGCACTTCAGGAAAGAATGGCACCGGGGCGGCGGGCTGAGAAACCAATCATCCAACCGAGACGGTTCGGGACATGGTGGAGGGTATGGGACCGTCACCAGTGCCGGAGCACACAGGGAATGACCGCGGAAACACTGAAACAGTGAAGCACTCACTTTTCGCCCTCTAACCAGTCGTCAAACACACACACAAACAATGAAATTTGATGCTGTTAAAACAGCAGTTGAGAGCTCAAAGCTCGCGATCACTGCTACACTCGCGCTGTAGAGACACCAACACTGGGAGGTCTTCCCGCAAGAACACCGACACACTCGCTCGTTGAAACCAACAGCACACTTCAGAGACATCCAAACGATCGGCTCCGAAGCAAAAGGCAACTAGTGCGTGCATCCACTTCCGTATTTATACCCGTGCCGCGGGGGCGGAGTGTGTGATGTCATCACGCACGCCAATTCCATTGGCTCGTTCAATAGTACTCGAAGACGATTGGCTCCCTAGCGTGATCCCCATTCAGTCGACGTTGACTATGTCTGACGTTCTCGACGGAAAGGGAACCTTGACTAACATTATACGTGTATGAATAAATTGATGTATGACTTCTTTAAAATAACTTTGATAGGACTATTCACTGCTCTCAGATTCTTTGGTATGAATGGTATTTCTCTATCTCTGAGAGCAGCAGATTTTTTTATTGTTAGATATACAGTAATAACTCAAGGTGTTTTGTTGCTGCCAGTATGTGATTGAATAGATGAGCTAATGAAATTTTGCTCTCACCCGTCAGCAGTGTGATAAGTAGGCCTGCTGCTATAGTGCCAATAAAGCCCACTGCACTATAGTACAGATAGGACATGGAGTACCATGAATCAGCCAGCCAATACCTGAACACAAGACAGAGATAATTTACAGCATATTAATTCAATTCAATTCACATTTATTTGTATATGGCTTTTTACAATACACAACATTTCAAAGCATCTTTACAGAAAATGTAAACCACATTACAATTTAGAGTGATTTATTATCAGAGGTAACTGTCTAAGTAATGTATTTCAGAAATGTACATATACAAAATCACAGTCAAAATCACAATTTAATAATTTAAGGCAGAAACAATGAACTCATTGAAGTAATGAATAATTGTCAACAAATGATTATTAAATTATATTTTAATGGAAGTGCAGCATGTTTACATTTGTACTGTAAAAATAGGACTGTCAATAGATTATTATATTATATTATAAAAACTTTTTAAATAAAAACTAATTCATTTCAATCATATCAACTCTTGAAATAGTTTTAACATCTTATTCAAAATGGCAAAGTTTAAGTAGCCTATGTGGTCTTGCTGGACTACATCTGCCACACTGCTGCTGCTACTGTTGCTGCAGAGAAAGTATTGACTAAAGGTCTTGCACACTGAGTCCGAAATCTTCGTATACGTTTTTTCGTATTCATCATTTGGTGTCTCTGAATTGTCAAAACACCAATCAAAATGCTTGCCATGGATGCAAAAAACACAGAAAATCAAACCCGATCCGAATTTATTTATGACTGACGAAAGTTTCGGAGGCAGTGTGTAAGGACCTAGCCTGGCTAACGTCAGACCCAAGTCTCATTGAGACTTGGGTCTGGGAACCACATGTTCATTTTCTTGTATTTGAGGCGTGGTTTACGAATACCCAGAGCCATTTATTGGGTGCTAAGAATGTTTATCAAATGCGCCTGTACGTAGCTCATAGCCAATCGTTTCAATTATACCAGATGACGTATGTAGAGCGACAGAAATTAGACGTCGATGAGTCAGAGATTTATGTGTACACAATGGCGTGTTTCTAACGGCCGTTTCACACCGCATGCGTGAGCGGCGCGTATTTTTTTCGGCGTGCATGTTAATCAAAGAGTGCATTCACACCGGGAGCAGGAGCAGCGCATGAGTGTCGAGCAGGAGCGGCGCGTGAGCAGCAGTGAAGCGGGGGTTTCGGCGTCGAATCTGTTTTTGCTGCACTGCTCACGCTCATTTATTTTTGTCCATCAAAAGTGTGCTTTCACTTTAATTATGATTTCACACAAAAAGTGCCCAAAATGCACAGAATGAGCATGTCTAGTGAGTTTTAACAAGAACTTGAGTAGGCAAATGAAAGAAAATAAAGACTCATAAAAATATTTATTGAAGATTTAGGCTACCCGGTAAAAACTTGTTTTTAATTATTCAGTTTGGGTGAAAGTTGTGTATTATATAAAAAAAAAAAAACGAAAGTAAACTAGCCAGAAAATATTATATATAAACATTATTTTAGTAACACACAGACAGCTACATAGGCTAGCACAACCCAAATCAAACCCGAGTGTGTGGTTTATTTGTGTGTTTTATTTTTTATCCGCGGAGTTGCAGTCTTGCAAACATATCGAAAGTATGACTGAAACTAGATTGGAGCCATTTTCTGGGTTATGTAGTTTAACATTTATATGCGAATGTTGTACACCTCCCCATTACAAACTTTCAAGACTATCAATGCTATAAATGACCAACTTCTAAATACAAATGTATAGTTGTCTTATGTATAGCTTTGAAGCCGCTGCAGTGACACTGTACAAACGCTTCCAGTGTGAATACTCTCGCGCGTCTGCAGCTGCAGTGACGATGTAGTTACGCTGACGCGCTGCTCAAGTGCGTGTGCGTGTGTGCACACTTGCGGTGTGAAACAGCCGTAGGGCTGCATCGAAAGGTAACTTCGCGTCTGCTGCCATGTTGGATCCATAGGTATAAACAAACTGCTTCGGTGTGTCGCATAGACGTCGTCATCGTCTTGCTGCTCCCTCCCCGTTCTGTGATTGGTTCCCTAGATGAGGCGAAAATTTGGTCCATGGTATCCAGACTACCTAGCAGCGTGAATAAAATCGCGCTGCGGCAAGGCAGTATGGGGAAACCCAGGCTAGCAAGGACCTTTACTGTCAATAGATACACAGACACACTTCTGTGAGCATGTAAGATATGCTGCTGCATAAATAGACATACATGTAGCAGATCTAGGCAGGTGGGGCTGGGGGAGGTGGAGGGTTTCAGAGGAACTCTATAGTGTTCAACAACAAACACTGAACCAGACTATTTAAATGTTGAGCAAGCAGTCTCATTGGCTGCAGGATTAGCAGAGGCCAATCAGTTTGTTCCATGCAGTAATGATGTAATTGCTTGCAGATTGCATGTTAGGGTCCTTCACCCCAGGGTTTCATGACTGAACTAGATATGTATTCCTTATAAAAAGGATAGAAATAATCACTGTCAGAAAATGTAATAATTTACTTTAATTTTATGTTGGTCATTATTTCTAGTCTGTGATAAAAGTTTTTTATAGAAATTGCATTCTTATTTTCTAGGACAACTGAGTGCACTATTGTACCCCATGACATGGTTTGACAAACACAAATTTCTTTCCACAAAAGTGGGGTCTTCAGTATTTTAACTTCAGAAGACTGATAAAAGTACATCGCACCTGTCAGAGTAGAGAGCGCTCGCGGTGAGTGATGTTTGGTTGGATCCATCATCTGTGATGCTGAAGTTGCAGCCTGCAGTGCTGAGTTCAAGAGGATGTGTGTTATTGCTGGGTGCTGGATAAATGAAAGCTCCCACACCAACCCAGAATGAGAGACTGATGCCCACAATCAATCCCCCAAATGCCCCCTAAAGATAAAGACCACAAAGGATGTGAACAATATGAACTTTAGTGAAGCGCAAATTAAAAATGATAAAATAATGTACATTTTATGTTAATCGTATTTGTTATACTCATTCATAATTTCTATTTAAATAGAGGTTCTGCAGATAAATAGGGGAAAATTGCTTTTGTTAAAATTTTATCTCTAAAAAAACTAGATTTTTGTCTTATTGATTTGTATATTATACTATATAGAAAATTATATAAACTTCATAGAAAAACATTTTTTAGCCCTAGCTTGAATATAAAATGCCTCATAAATACACATGAAAAGTATTGTTTTGTTTTTTTTAAAAAAACCTCTTCAACAATTACCAGCTATAATATTTAAAATCTTACAAAGTAAAAATAGGAGATTTTACCATTATGATAGATTAAATATTGCATTTGATGTATGAGGAACGTGTCACTTAAAATTGACAAATAAAGTATTATTTTAAAATGTCATTGGTAAATGAGATGTAAAAATTAAAAAAATTAAACGTTTATACATTTTGTTTGCTATTGTTTTTTGATGTCTCTAGTACTCCAAAATTGAGAGAAAACAAAACGTTAAATCCAACCATTATACATGTCTGTACCCCCCTTCACAAGTCTGGTATGAAAGTTTAGATGAACCTTTAGGTTAGTGACAGGAAACAGGATTCCAAGAGAAAACAGGCCCAGCATTGGGCCTCCACACATGCCATGGATACTGAGGGCCGCCTGAGGCACAAGAGGAAAAAGATACTCAACGACAGGAAATTAAGCAGTAACAGATCATCTGAACCCAAATGAGAATCCCATGAGCCACATACCTGCACAATTCCTCCCATATATGAAGCACCCACGGCCATAGTAGTGCACGCCACACCAAACACTACACCTGAGCATCAGCAGACAATTAGTCAGTGTAGCAGTATTGATGACATTCAGTAGTTCATCACTATTACTAATCTTATATTTAGGCAAGGCAAGGCAAGTTTATTTATATAGCACATTTCATACACAATGGTAATTCAAAGTGCTTTACATAGGAGGAAATAATTAAAACAGTTTAGAATAAAAAATAAAATAAAGTACAGTAAAAACAGTCGGACGAACATTGGCACAGTGCTCATTCAGTAAATGCATAGCTAAACAGATGTGTTTTGAGTCTGGCTTTGAATGTGACTACTGTAGGAGCACATCTGATCTCCTCTGGAAGCTGGTTCCAGCTGCGGCTGGCATAGTAGCTAAAAGCAGACTCTCCTTGCTTAGAGTGAACCCTTGGTATTTCTAACTGATGTGATCCTAATGATCTAAATGATCTGTTGGGTTGTGTGGGAAGGGCGCAGGTTGATGTTTTAAGGTGCTGTACGGTTTCTTCCAAAATTGTGCCATCAATTTCTTCAAAAACAGACATAGTAACTACTTTCTCAGTTAGTGGTCTGATCTGTTTAGGGTTAGTAATTTGAACAAACCCCTAACCCTAAGTATGAAAATTTGGCACATCTCACACCATTTGTGCAATGGATATAAATAATTTATGAAATTGACATAGAGGAGAGTTATTTTAAAAGTTTTCACCTTATGAATGGGAAAAAAAAGATACATTAGAAGCAATATAACAGAATATGCATCAATGGCGATGAGTTTTGCACAATCAAATGGAACGCTAGATTAAGGCATTTCTAATCTTATTGTCAATTCATTAGATCTTGATGTGAAACCACATGGTTCATCAACTTCCATTTGTGAAAAAGAAATGTACTGAACTTTATTAAATGTGTACTTACAGTATTCTTAAAAGTATAAAAACTGTACATATAATATAAAATTAATTAAACAAAAGCCACTTAAGCACTTAAAGAGAGTACACTTTCATAAATGTTTCTTAACACATGTAACACTCCTCAAAAGTGAACTTTGTAATAAAGTAAAATTAAAAAGTACATTTTAAATCATTATGTTTTAATAATCTTTTGTCGTGCTTTAAAGTAGTACACTTAATTTGATGCGTTGACTAACATGCTAAAGCACATGTAAAGTACTTGCATTCTGCAAGTTTTGTTTTCTCTCAATTTTGGAGTACTAGAGACATCTGAAACAATAGCAAACAAAATGTATAAACGTTTAATTTTTTACATTTTTACATCTCATGTACCAATGACAATAGAATTTTAAAATGATACTTTATTTGTCAATTTTAAGTGGCACGTTGCTCATACAACAAATGCAATATTTAATCTTTCATAATGGTAAAATCTCCTATTTTTACTTTGTAAGATAATTGTTGAAGAGGTTTTTGAAAAAAAAGAAAATACTTTTCATGTGTATTTATGAGGCATTTTATATTAAAGCATCCAATGAAATATTGTGGAAATTGGGTCGCCAGTGTGGAAATTGCAGTAAATTGCAAGAGACAACTTCTCACTTTGAGCACACGAATGCGCGTGTCATTTATTTATAGAACGTAAACACAACAGAAGCAAATGGCGCTGACCCACGTCCCACGTGAGCACACATTCAGAGCATTTAAAGGGACCACGATCCCTGAACAGTCATGAAGAACAAAGTGCTGCGTTTACAACAAACAGTGTATAGAACGTCTCAGGTTACGACTGTAACCATAGTTCCCTGAGAAAGGGAACGAGACGATGCGTCATCGACGCTTTGGGAACGCCCCCAGCGTGAATGCGTCTGAGCATCAATGTCAACTAGTCCAATGGAAAGAATGAGCGTCACGGGCGGGTGACGTCATGACCAGGAAGGCATAAGAGCACATCCGGTGAAACGCGGCATTAGCTTCAAAAAGTCGAAGCAAGCCGATCACAGGGATGCAGGAAGTATGGCAGGGTGACGCATCGTCTCGTTCCCTTTCTCAGGGAACTATGGTTACAGTCGTAACCTGAGACGTTCCCTTTCGAGGGAACTCGCGATGCGTCATCGACGCTTTGGGAACGAGAATACCCAAAACGCCAGAATTCCAAGTACCTGAGTGCTAGTCTGTTGGAACTAAGCACTAAGCACCTGAGAACCTGGGGCAGCATCCAGGTCCAAACTGTAAAACCTGACGAACGTGAGCGGTGAGGACCAGCCTGCCGCATCACATACGTCTTGAAGAGAAACTCCAAATAATAAGGCTTTAGAGGCCGCCATACCCCTCGTAGAGTGAGCTCTGACCACCAAAGGACACGACTTTGGTGGACTCAACTATCCACTTACTAACCGTCTGTTTAGAAGCAGGAAGACCCTTCTTAGGTGATCCAAAGCAAATAAATAACTGGTCGGACTTCCTCATTGAAGATGTCTGATGAACATAAGTATCCAGTGCTCGCACTGGACACAAGAGGTTCAGCCTTTCCTGGTCCGCAGATGTAAAAGGAGGACAGAAACCTGCAGCACAATAGGCCTCGGAATAATGGTAGGCACCTTTGGAACATATCCATGTTTCGGGTAAGAATGCCTTGGCCATCCCCGGTGCACTCAAGGCAGGTGGGGACCGAAAGGGCCTGAAGGTCTGACTCTAATAGGGACGAAATAGCTAGCAGAAAATAGTCTTAAAAGAAAGGAACTTCTCTGAGACCAAATCTAAGGGCTCGAAGGGAGCCCCAGATAGGCCTTCTAGAACTATTGCAAGGTCCCAAGCCAGCACCCTAGTGCAAGTTGCAGGCCTCAGCCTCAAAGTGCCACGAAGGAAACGAGTGATCAGGGGGTCTCGACCCAAAAATGTACTACCCACCAGGGCGTGGAAAGCCGCAATGGCCGCCACGTATACCTTAAGCGTGGAAGGACATAGACCTGATACAAAGCGTTCTTGCAGAAACTCGAATGCTGTGTTTACTAGGGCTGTGAATCTTTGGGTAGGCAGCGAATCGATTCGATTCACGATTCATAGGTTTTCGATTCGATTCAAGAACGATTTTTTGCAAATTCAGAAAGATTCGATTCAATGCGATTCACATTAAAATTCGATGCGATTCGATTAATTCGATTCGATTCTTAATTTTTTATATGCATTCATAGGATTATTTAAATGCTTCCCCCTATGGGTCTTAGTCAGGGTGTGAATTATACAGCTGCCTTCGGGGGTCAGAGGGTGAAAAAAAAAACCGACATTTTGTCTAATTGTTAACGTTAGTCCATGTTAGTTTTTAATGAATCTATTATTATAAAAAATATTTCCAAAGCCTATAAATTAGCATTTGTAAAAATGTAAACCAAGATTTAAAAAGGCTTTAAAAGTATAGTTAGTTCATCATGCAAACTATTTTGTAGGAATGGATACACAACCTTAAAGTGTTCCTGGTACATTAAACATCCTCCATTGTGAGACTAAAAATACCATGAACTTTCCCATCCCAACTAAACCTTAACTAACGTTTCCTCATGGAATAGCTACTCGACTGATTGTCCTTGTGATTCTGAAAGAAAACGCGCCGGCTGTCTACTTGTGCTATATTAACGATTACGAATGCAACTTTAATGCGCATCTGATTGATGGATAAACCACGCGCTCTTATTTCAGTGTAATTAATGTTGTAGTTATTTCATCAGTTCAGTTTAACGACATTAAGTTACATTTCATTCATCATTCATGATTAATTGGAAGCGTGTGCATTTTAGACATCTATTATACGTTTTCTCTTTCCATGTAATAAATGCGCACCCTTGAATAAGTGGGGTTTTACTTTAACTGCTCAGGACGGGTATGACCCATTTCCGTAAAACTTCAGTAGCCTATCTTATCTTAAAGAAAATAACGGTGACGTTTCCACGCAACGAACGCGTTGTTTCATAGCAGTGACCGCGCAATGACAGCTTTATCGATGGCTTGCTTTCTCGATAGAGAGCTGTTATCTGCTCATGTGAACACCTGTCCTGAGGAGAGCTCAAACACGGACTGCTCAAAAATCTGTAGATGAGAGCTATATGGGACCGAGCGCGAGCGAAATCCAGTGAAAGATGGTAAGAGTGCAGCGAGTATGTGAGAGCTGTGAGGACGCGAAATGACGCCGCACAACGCCTCATTAATTCGCGCATGTAGTCATTTAATGTTTATATGTTTTAAAGCACTGAATCGATATAGAATCGCAAATTATTCGATTCTTAGCATTTTAAATCGAATATTGACCGAAATAAACGATTCACGATTCGAAATACATGTTTCAAGATCGATGCATATGCATCGTCAGGATTTGTAATCGATGCATCGAGAAAACGAATGAATCGTTACACCCCTAGTGTTTACTGAACAGTTAACCGGATCCCACTGACGCTGGTAACACCAAGAAGTGAAAAACTCTCGAAATAGTGAATATAGTTTCCTCGTAGCGGGAGCTCTGGAGCTTAGAATGGTCTCAACAACCTCGGTTGAGAGACCACTCTCTATGAGTTGGGCCCCCTCAGAGGCCAAACCCACAGTTTCCAAATCCCCTGCCGGGGGTGCAATATTGCATCCCCTGCCTGAGACAGAAGGTCTCTCCTGATCGGGACCTCCAAGGGAGGTCCGTCGAGGAGAAAAATTAGGTCCGTAAACCAAATTCAGCTCGGCCAGGGTGGTGCTACTAAATAGGCTTATTCCATCCTGGCGGAATCACTCCAGAACTCCTGGGAGCAGAGCAACAGGGGGAAATGCGTACAGACGTAGCCTCAGCCACGTCTGCACCATAGCAACCAGCCCCGAGGGGACTGGTTGAGTGAGGGATAACCAGAGTGGACAGTGCGTCGTATGCTGAGACGAGAACAAATCCACTTCTGCCTGGCCATAAAACTCCCATATTTGCTCCACCGCCTCGGGGTGGAGTCCCCTGGCCTCAGCCCCTGCCTCGACAGGGTGTCTGCTCCAATATTCTGGCCCCCCTGGAATATACACTGCCCTCAGACAGCGTAATTTCCTGAGGTACCAAAATAATAGGCCACCAACGTGTTGTCTGTGGGTCAAGAACCAGAGTTTCCTCTATATATCCAAGGCGCGGGGATACTGCCGCGTGATCTTGATCGTACGGAGTGGGTTTCCCCTCAGGGAGAACCCTCTGGTCCTGAGCCACCACTGAAAAGGTCTCACGTACAGCAGGTCAAAGGGTATCACATTGAACGCTGCTGCCCTGAGGCCTAACAGTCACTGTTTCAGAACAACACATGATGGCCCCTCAGGTATGGGAGGAGATGTCTCAACGCATTGAAGACGACCATCATCTCTAGGCAATTCATGTGCCAAGCGAGATGATGACTCCTCCCAAGCCCTGAGCTGAGCGGCCTTCCAATACCGCTCCCCAGCCGGTGAGGGAAGCATCTGTCGAGATAGCAACTCGATGGCAAAGAGCTCCCAACACCGAACCCTGGGTTAAGAACCAGTGTTTCCTCCATATAACCAAGGCACGAAGGCACCGCCGCGTGATCTTGATCATACGAAGTGGGTTTCCCCTCGGGGAGAACCCTCTGGTCCTGAGCCACCACTGCAAAGGTCTCATGTACAGCAGGCCAAAAGGTATCCCGTTGGACGCTACTGCCACAAGACCCAACAGTCTCTCGAACTGTTTTACAGTGCGTGACTGGTCTAGCCTCAGCTCTTTTGTGGCTGTTAGGATAGCAGCTACACGAACGGGCGACAGAGTGGCCTGCATCGTCACTGAATCCCATACCACACCAAGGAAAGTGGTTCTCTGTACTGGAGAAAGCACACTCTTCTTGGCATTGAGCCTCAACCCCAACATCTGCATATGAGTGAGAACGACACCTCGGTGCCGAACCGCTAACTCTTCTGATTCCGCTAGAATCAGCCAGTCATCTATGCAATTCAGAATGCGTATACACTGCAGCCTGGCGGGGCCAGAGCTGCGTCTACACACTTCGTGAATGTGCGGGGTGATAGAGCTAGACCGAAAGGAAGTGCCTGATACTGGTGTTCTTTGCCCCAAAGAAAACCTCAGGAACCTCCTGTGCTGAGGGAGGATGGAGATATGGAAGTATACGTCTTTTAGATCTATCGTGACAAACCAGTCCTCGGATCTGATTTGAGTCACGATCTGTTTGAGTGTCAGCATCTTGGACTTGAGTTCCAGCACCAAACACTCCAACAGACGAAGATCTAGTATGTGACGCAGCTCTCCATCCTTTTTTTGGAACAATGAGATAACGACTGTAAAGACCCGACGCAATGTCGGGTGAGTACACCTGCTCTATAGCTTTCTTTGCTAACAGGGCCTTTACCCCTTGCTCCATTACCAGAGAGATTACCATTACCCATAGAGATATATTTGGCAGTAGCTTCCGCGCTGCCAGAAAATCTACCATGGGAACCAGCCCCTCGAGGCTGGCCTCTGGTGTAATAAAGACAGCCAGTTCGGGGACCTGAAACATACTGGCAGGAACCACCCGAACTGACTGTTTTCGAACCCCCCTCAGAGGGCGCGAGTCCGACGCAATGTCGAGTTGATGCTGCGCCAGAAGCTCGCTGGAGAACGCTGCGCCCCGAAGCACCAAGGGTGGCGGGGTTGGCAGAACGGTCCCCTGAGGGCACAGAGATGGAAAGGGCACCGTATAATGAGGTGTACACCATTCCACCCCGGTTGGGGCTGCCCTCACCGGTCTGACGCCGTGGCGCCAGACCTTTTCTTTTGAGCCGCGGCCTTCTCAGCATGAAGAACGGTCCTCGGATCCGGCTTCTGCTTTGAAGGCTTTGCCTGCTGTGTTGTGTATGAGAAACTAGCCGGCTGGAGCTGCTCACGCCCATCAGCCCCAGTGGGTTGGACATAGCGAGGGAGAGATTATCTTGTATCTTTCTCCATGATTCCCATCAAATTGAGCCAGAGGTGTCTCTCAGTGACCACAAGGGCTGCCATCCCTGAGAGATAAATCTGAGGCCCGACGGAGTTCTCAAACCCCATCGGGCCAAACTCCCTCACTTCTGTCCAAATACCACAGCAGGTCAGCCTGATATGCTTGCAGCACTGCTATAGTGTGCAAGCAGGCTCATGCTAGACCCACTGCCATATATGCTTTTCCCACTAGATTAAAAAATAGTTTTCTTTAATGGTTTAGTGAGAGAAGCCGACGCCTTCAGGGACGATACTGAACCGGGAGACATAGCTCGCAAGTGTCTGTTCTACCCGGGGTATTGCCCCATAGCCATACTCTCTTAACCCCCAAATATCTGAATATACATGAATGTGGGGCTAAAAAATTAGTAAGGCTTTTTCCATGATCTAGACAGCTCGCTGTGCAGATCGGGAAAAATGGAAGGCCCCGTGATGGAGGTGGAAAAATAGAGGGAAGGAAACTCGTTCAATTTATTTTAAGGACGAGTGCCCCCTTATTTCTGCTGGCCATTAAATATTTAATTTATCTACAGCCTTAGTAAACACCTCCACCAGCTTATTATTATATATATTTTTTTATATATACATTCTTTAAATATATACTTATACTTTATTTTATATATAATATATAAACTATCATATATATATATATATATATAGGCTATATATAATTCTCATACGCTGGGGAAGAGATGGAAAATCCACTTCCCCCATGATTGTGTCACTTTCAATGCCCAGCACATCTAACTCCTCGGAGGTAGAGCACTGAAGCATTGATTTCTCACCCCGGGTGGAAGAGACCGCAGCGCGGGCTTCTGAGACCGGCGAGAGAGCACTGGATCCCTCGTGGAAAGGGAGGAGATAAGATCCGCGGACCCGTCTCCAACCCCGTAAAGAGATCCTATTCGCGATCCACAGGAATGCATTCTCCGCGCTGACTCGGCAGACGCGGATCCTGCACCCTGAGGATCGCGAGCCCGGGAGTCCGTGAAAGGAAGTAGGGACAGGTGCGAAAAGCCTCACATTGTCCAGTAGAGTAGACCGCTGGAGAGTAGCAGACCAGGGAACCGTGGTGCTAGGGACAAAATCCCCTGGCACCCGCAGCGGCTGTCCATAAACAAGTTCCACGGATGAGGACTGAAGGTCCTCCTTTGGCGCAGTCCTGATGCCCAGCATCACCCACGGGAGCTTGTCGACCCAGTTGCTGTCTTTGAGGCTGGCACGCAGGGCAGCCTTCATCGACCTATGAAAACGTCCGTTAGCCTGCGGATGATATGCGGTCGTGCGGTGGAGATTCACACCGACAGCGTCTCTGTGCAACAGCGTCCCACAGCTCAGACGTGAACTGCGCGCCTCGGTCAGAGGACATGTCCGAAGGGGTGCCGAAACGGGCAAACCAGGTGCCAATAAATGCCCGTGTCATCTCGACGGATGCCACCGACGTCAGTGGCACAGCCTCAGGCCAGTGGGTGGTCCTGTCAACCATGGTTAACAGATACGTGAAACCGTGAGAGGAGGGCAGAGGACCGACCAGGTCCACGTTTACATGGTCAAAACGCCTCTCAGGAACCGGGAAAACTCTAACGGGGCTTTAGTGTGGCGGTGTACTTTGGCCCGTTGGCATTCAACACAGGTGTTAGCCCAGTCCCTAACATTCTTCTTGAGGCCGTGCCAAACGAACTTTGCTGCAACCAGTCTCTGTGACGCTTTTGAACCTGGGTGGGAGAGACCATGGATGGCATCAAAAACTTGTCGTCTCCATTCCGAGGGAACGACCAGCCGAGGACTACCTGAGGAGATGTCACACAGGAGCATAGTGCCGGCATCACCAAAAACCACGTCCTCGATCTGCAGCCCTGTATTCGAGGTCTTCGGGAGTTGCACATCCGGGTCTGTGGACTGAGCCGCCGCCATGTGGTCGTAATCCAAACCAAGATGGACTGCCCCTGCCACAGCCCGTGATAGGCAGTCCGCCACGCGGTTGTTCTTACCAGCAACGTGCTGCAAGTCCGTGGTGAACTCTGAAATGTAGGACAGATGACGTTGCTGGCGGACGGACCACGGCTCAGCCACCTTGGCCATGGCAAAAGTTAGTGGCTTGTGGTCTACAAAAGCAGTGAAGTGTCGGCCTTCCAGCATTGAACGAAAGTGTCTGATGAATACTTTTTAAAAGTATTCTAAAGCACAATGTTCTTCAAGATCATTCAAATCTGTAAATATCACTCATTTATGGTGAAATGATCATTCTTTAATGTTCCAAGTGTTGAGTGTGTAACTTCCTCAATGATTTCTAGACCAGCTTTATAAAGTGGTGCTCACACGAGTGTTCAGCTACTCGGGTTGTTTTGGTTCACTCTGCTGTTTGTTTGACCTACTTCTGCCTGTTAAAACGTCAGACGTTTATTGGTAAAATCTGAAGATCCAATGATCTCTTGAATTTCCATTTCTGCCCATTTAAAGTTGCAGAACGAACAGACTTTTCATGTTGTTTTTTCCCCCGCTGTGACTCATAATGATGTACTGATCCACTGAGAAAAGTCTTTTCAGTGATAAATCTGCTCTTATGCCATATGACACAATTAATATTCTCATTATGAGAATCCTCCATTAAAGCCCTTAAAAGGTTTGAACACATTGGGTGTATTTACACAGTGCTTTACTGATCCAGTTGGCTGCTCGGTTGGACAGATCTCCATAACACTGGCTCACAAAGTCCTCATACATTACCGTGGCCAAAGCATTGATACTGGCAGCTACTGTGCTGAAAAAGAGAAACAGAACATGATGTCTCCTTTTATAGGTCAGAAGTATTGCTCAGCTATATGAAATAGCTATATGTCTCTAAATCAGTGGTACCGTATTTCTAAATCTAAGAAACATCTTTATAATTAAACATTGTATTCGGGGTCTTAAGCAAAAAAAAATTTTATTTAAAAAAATGTAAGCTATATTACTACATTAACGCATATGTTACTGTGAACTTTTGTAATTGTCTGAAACTCATTGAGGGACAAAATGCCTTGGCTTTACCTCAGAGTCCCACTGAATGCACATGCAACAAATAACCCAGGCAATCCTGGAAATGCCCCGAGAATTTCCATCACAAAATATGGCATGAGCTGAGAAGAAATGGATACGCTAACGTTAACGATATGACTTACCTCACTTTAGTGAGTGCCAATAATAATACTGCTAAACAAATTATATTTAACCATTGACATGTGGATGCTCTAATGTTTCATTCAGGTGATTATATTTTAGAGGTTTATTTCAAATAAATGTATATCATCACCTGGTCTGGTGCAGAGACCAATCCACTTGACCAGGGGTCACAGTCGGAGTAGAAAGCGTACATCATTAGACCAGATATAACAGCACAGAACAAAATTATCCACAAACCCAGCAGATTCAGATACAGAGCCCTAAGACAAAAGAAAGACATTTTTTTATTAACTGAACTCGAACTGAACTTGAATTTTCAGTCTATATTTGTAAAATCAGAAATGCAAAAAGTAGTAGAAGTAAAAAAGGAAATTGCATTTAAGTTAAAGAATGGGTAAAAAATGTCAAAATATCTATAAAAAAAGTACAAGTTAGATTAACCCTCTGGTGCTGTTCGTTCAATTAGGTTTTGTTTTTTAAGAATTTCTAAACGTTAAGGTTCCCCTTCAGGGACTACCGCTGCGTGTAATCGCAGTGGGAACGCCCTCCAGCGTGACGCGTCTGAAGCATGAATGAAATCAGTCAATGGAGAGAATGAGCGTACGGCGAGTGACGTCATCGACCAGGAAGCTATAAATATCCCCTGAGCACACAATACGCCAGCTTTTGTTACTTCAGCAGGCTCTGTGTGTGTCTGAAATCTATCGATTGTGTTTGTCTGTTTTAGACAGGAGTTTCTCACTATATATATATATATATTATATATTAAAAAAACAATATGAGCGAGCAGTATAGAAAGTGTGTTTCCCCCTGTACACGCGGGTAGGGATTCACACGAGTTATGTGTGGCTTGTTTGGGAGTGCAGCATGCCCAGTCGGCTCTCGAGGGAGTCGATTGTCAGCATTGCGAGCGTTTTCCCTTGAGAACTCTGCGCTCGCGGCGATCGCTCTTCGAGGAGAGTGATTTGCTGCGAGCTCCCCGAGGCTCGGGTCCCGCTTCTGTTGAGGCAGAGCGGCGGCGCTTGTCTTGGGGCTCGCAGATGGATCTCACGGGCGACGTTGAGACGGGCTCCGCCCTATCTCAGCTATCTCCGGCGAGATCTAGTGCCTCTCATCCGGGTCTCTGGAAGCACGCGCTGCGGCGGTTACTTCTGCCTGGGTGGAGGCACATGATGATGTTGAATTAAGATTGTCCAGTTCTGAGGAGCTGGATGTCGAAAGTTTTGTATCAAAGGAAGTTTGTCACATTATACTGCAAATGATGAAGGTTTGATGGATGTGTTATCTCGGGCTGTTGAAAAGCTCAGTATCGAGTGGCCAGCTGATAGACAGGAGTCTAAAAGTAAACTAGATGTTTGATTTCTGTCTGCACGACCTCAACCTTCTCGCCGGTGCTTACCGTTCTTCCCAGATTTTCATGCTGAGGTTTCAAAGACCTGGGTTAGACCGGTCTCAAGCAGAATTTACACAAATCAGTCCAATGCTTATGAAAAAAAAAATAATAACATTGTTGGTGCTAAATCTGCTGGTTATGTGACGATGCCGAAGGCAGAGGAGACGCTCGTGAGCTATCTCTTGCCTGCTTCATCGTCTTCACTTAAAGCACCGGCTCTGCCCTCTAAACCACTATAATACTTCTGTGTTAGTGGGGAAGGCTTACTCGGCGGCGGAGGGCAGTCGCCGAGTACCTCAAAAAGAGCGCAGCAGAAACGGAGTGTCGCGTCTCGTCCCCCCCCCCCCCCCCCCCCCCGCAGAGAAATTGGAGGGACGAGGCGGGGCGCTCTCCGGCGTGACCTTCTCGCGGTAGGGCTGATCTGAGGACAGTCATTATCACCAAGAAGGCCGCGTCGAAAAAATCCTGACGTGCTGAACGTCAGGACTCTGAGGAACCATCGTGAAAGACTTGAGTTCACTGCACAAAAACACGGTGCCCTGTCTTTCCCGATGCCCTCAGGGGTCTGCTCTGCTAACCCTGCCTTCACAGGGCCTTCACTCGGGATGTTCAAATCAGATCCGAGGACTGGTTTGTCACGATAGATCTAAAGGACGCTTACTTCCATGTATCTATCCTCCCTCAACATAGGAAGTTCCTGAGGTTCGCTTTCGGGGGCGAAGCGTACCAATATCGGGTTCTTCTGTTCGGCCTAGCACTGTCACCCCGAACATTCACGAAGTGTATGGATGCTGCTATAGCCCCGCTGAGGTTACAGGGCATCCGCATTCTGAATTATATAGACGATTGCTTGATTTTAGCTCAATCGGAACAACAGGTGGTTCGGCACCGAGATGTCGTTCTTGCTCATATCAAGAGACTGGCGCTGAGGCTCAACGCCAAAAAGAGTGTTCTTTCTCCATTACAGAGAACCACTTTTCTAGGTGTAGTGTGGGATTCAACGACGATGCAGGCACGATTGTCACCTGCTCGTATTGCTTTGATTCTCGCCGCAGTAGATCAGGTCAAGCTAGGCCAGTCATCCACTGTAAAACAGTTCCAGAGACTGTTTGGTCTCATGGCAGCTGCGTCCAACGTGATACCTTTTGGCCTCTTGCACATGAGACCGTTACAGTGGTGGCTCAGAACCAAGGGATTCTCCCCGAGGGGAAATCCGCTTCGCATGATCATGAGTTCGCGACGGTGTCATCGCGCCCTGATCATGTGGAAAGATCCTTGGTTTCTGTCCCAAGGCCCTGTGTTAGGAGCTCCTTGTCGTCGCGTTATGCTAACGACAGATGCCTCTCTCACGGGTTGGGGGGCGATCATGGAAGGTCGCCCGGCTCAGGGTCTGTGGGAGGACCATCATCGTCTGTGGCACATAAACTGCCTAGAGATGTTGGCGGTGTTTCAGGCTCTGAAACACTTCCTCCCAGACCTAAGGGGGCACCATGTTCTTGTCCGGACAGACAACACATCGGTGGTTTCTTATATCAACCATCAGGGGGGTCTGCGTTCTCGCCCGCTTTACAAACTGGCATGTCAGATCCTTCTATGGTCCCAGGGGAAAATTCTTTCTCTGAGAGCTATTTATCTCCCGGGGTATTTAAATCAGGGGGCAGACATCCTGTCAAGACAGGGGCCGAGGCCCGGGGAATGGAGTCTTCACCCCGAGGTGGTGGAACTCCTATGGAAACATTTCGGTCGTGCCGAGGTAGACCTATTTGCTTCTCGAGAAACATCACACTGTCCACTGTGGTTCTCTCGCAGCCATCCAGCCCCGCTGGGGTTGGATACGATGGTACATCTGTGGCCGAGGTCACGTCTGTACGCATTACCCCCGATCACTCTGCTTCCGCGAGTTCTGGAGAGGGTTCGCCGGGACGGGCTCAGTCTTCTGCTAATTGGCCCGTTCTGGCCGGCTCGAGTATGGTTTGCGGACCTAGTGTCTCTTCTCGACGGCTCTCCTCTCGAGATACCGATCAGGAGAGACCTACTCTCTCAGGCGGCCGGGTCGATTCTTCACCCCTGCCCAGAACTATGGAGGCTGTGGGCTTGGCCTCTGAGGGGGCCCAGCTCATAGATTCTGGTCTCTCGACTGAGGTCGTTGAGACCATCCTCAAATCCAGAGCTCCCTCCACGAGGAAGTTATATGCCGCGAGGTGGAAACTTTTCACCTCTTGGTGTGGAGAGCGCCAGCAGGACCCAGTTAACTGACCGGTTGGTACAGTGCTGGATTTCCTGCAGGACCGTCTCTCCACAGGGTTATCCCACTCCACACTGAAGGTGTATGTGGCGGCCTTAGCTGCTTACCACGCCCCTTCAAGTGGAGGTTCCCTCGGGAGACACCCACTTATATCTCGCTTCCTTCGTGGCACCTTGAGGCTGAGGCCTGCAGTTCGCACGAGGGTACCAGCTTGGGATCTGGCCGTCGTCTTAGAAGGTCTCTCCCTAGCTCCTTTCGAGCCCATCGAGGAAGTTTCGGAAAAGTTTCTTACTCTAAAGACTATCCTTCTTCTCGCTATCTCATCTCTAAAAAGAATTGGAGATATTCAAGCACTTTCGGTGGCTCCCTCGTGCCTGGAATTTGCTCCTGGTATGGTTAAGGCCTTTCTCTTTCCGAGACCAGGTTATGTTCCTAAGGTTCCAACTGTTTCTGTTAGACCTATAGTTCTGCAGGTTTTTCTGTCCTCCGCCTTTTCTGACGTCAGACCAGGAGAAACTTAATTTGCTGTGCCCAGTTAGTGCTTTAGATGCTTACGTCCACAGAGCTGCCCTGTGGAGGAGATTGGAACAACTGTTCGTCTTTTTGGGTCACCTAAGAAAGGGTGTCCTGCATCTAAGCAAAGGATGAGCAAGTGGGTGGTCGAGGCCATCTCACTTGCTTACGGTTCGGCCCATCAGCCTTCACCTTTAGCTGTAAGGGCTCATTCCACCCGGAGTATGGCTGCTTCTACAGCTCTTCTTTCAGGAGCTTCTCTTCAGGACGTTTGTGATGCGGCAGGCTGGTCCTCACCGCACACTTTCGTCAGATTTTATTCCCTTGACCTTAGCTCCACTCCAGGGGCTCAGGTTCTCTCGTCGGTTTGTGTCTCCTGATGACACAAGACGGGGATTTGGTAGTATGGGGATGTGGGTATTGCGTTCCCACTGCGATTACACGCAGCGGTAGTCCCTGAAGGGGAACGTCCCGGGTTACGTATGTAACCCTAGTTCCTCGAAGGGACGGACGCTGCGTGTCCTGCCATACTCTCGGGATCCCCTTGGGTCGCTTGCTTCAGTAACTTTTAAGCTGGCGTATTGTGTGCTCAGGGGATATTTATAGCTTCCTGGTCGATGACGTCACTCGCCGTACGCTCATTCTCTCCATTGACTGATTTCATTCATGCTTCAGACGCGTCACGCTGGAGGGCGTTCCCACTGTGATTACACGCAGCGTCCGTCCCTTCGGGGAACTAGGGTTACATACGTAACCCGGGACGTTTTGCTATGTGAACACACAAAAGAAAATCATGGACATGATTCGAAAATGTTACATGGTCCTGAAAAAAATATATATATAGACACACTTGTTCACGGTCAAAAATGACTGCATTGGAAACGAATAGGAGATTAATTTCATCTAGAGGAAACGCTTGGTACTGCGCCCAAACAAAATCTTACTGAAAGTTATTTTTTTTACAAATCAACCAAAAATGTGGAGGACAACTTGTTTAGATTGATGGTTTTGATTTTCTCACAGTTTTAAAACATGTTTTGGAAAATAGATATTTCAATATAAAATGTAAAAATAGTATTTTTGAATTTTTTCATAATAATAAACTTAAAATTCTATAACTTTTTTGGTTTCACTTTTTTGTTTACTTTCACTTTAGCAATAATCTAATCCAAGTGACTTCTTTAGAAAGAGACCAATCTTCTGTGCTCCAAAGCAATCAAGATTTACAACACTTTAAGTTGGAAATGTCCTTTTCAGGCCTATGCTCAAAAAGTGGTTAACAGGTAATAAATGGATCATAACTATTCCATAAATATAATTTCGTTCCATAAAATCCCTTAAAATACAAAATATTAAATAACAAACATTATTGAACTAAAATATAGTGCTTTCATTTCATTGAAATAAAAAAATGATTTATATGATTTAAAAAAAACAGTCATTTGTGACCGCCACACGAGCAGCACCAGAGGGTTAAGAAATATTCAAGAGCATATAGGGATGTGGAAGATGTTTTTATCCAAAGTGACTTACATTGTATATATTTGATCAGTTCATACATGACTTTGATGTCGCTATTGTACTGTTTATGTTACAAGAACATGTAAAACATTTAAAAAAGGAAAAAACAAATTTCACAAAATATGTCATTACATAATGAACTAATTTTCACCACTGTTAATAATTAAACATATTGATTTGCAAAATGGCCAGATAAATGTATTTGTATAAATACATAAATGTTTTTATTTAAATAATTTAATAGTAATCAGATTTTTAAAAGGATTTATTTTTTTATTTTTATTTTTTATCAAAATCCATGACCAGATTTTGGGAATATTATGGAAAGTTACATGTAATGGGAGCTCACCAGCGTGCGTGACTTTCTGTTTTGCAAGAGATGCATCTCTGGATCGTTGACTGATTTACCCCATAGATACCCAACCACGTGAAGGTGCCCCCTACAGTCAGGGTCCAGAACGTGTGTCGCCTTAGAGGATTGACGTCAAAGCTGGAAAAATATTTTAACCTGTTACAAATTATCACTATTTAAATGTACTCATTGATGCTGGTAAACAATGTATAAATCATAAATCAATAATGACATGTAATAATAGTACATCTAAAATTAAATAAAGTGCATTTTTATTTATTAAGTATAACCAGTGTCTGAACACATACATACTCAAAGACTTCCATTCTGCCTCCTGTGTGAGCTGTGCTCCAAACAGTCTCAATCCCCCCCGCTCTATTCGCTCCCTGGATCAAAACAGTGAGGAACCCGACCACCATCACCACCATCTGGAAGGCATCTGTCCAGACCACAGCCTTCAATCCACCCTAAACACACACACACTGGCACTGTTTCTACTGTTTCTGTCTGATCACCAGCCACTGAGTCCATGTGAATGCCCCATTCACAAGACTTAAACATTTCTCCAAGGTTTAAATTTACAGTAATATTTCAACGATCAAACATTTCACAAGTTAATTCAAACAGTTCATGTTTTCTCATGAAACAGATTATAATTTCTAGGTATGATAATGATATATTAACAGAGTAATTGATACTTTTCATTTTTATTGTCTATACATTTAATTTATAGTCATGTCGGAAGACACAATTGTCCTTAATTTATTGTCCTCACCACAACCACAAAGCAGGAACTAGTGATTTGGACCAGTATTTTAAAGTGAGAAACATCTTTTTCACTTTAAAATAATGGTCCAGATCACTAGTAGTCCTTGAAGAGTGACTAGGTAATGCTTGAGTAATGCTTGAGTGATGCATTTTATGACTATTTTTAGAGTAAAAATGATGACTGATTACGTCTCAGACATGTTAATGTTGTGATTAGTAGTTAATTAGTAATTCTTTATAATTTGTCATAATTACCTATTAGTTCTTAATGATGCCAATCTCATTAAGTAATTATTGATTACCTAATAAGAAACTATCTTAGTCCTAAATTCGATATTACTTACTGATTAGTTAAGCTTGTTTCCATATTAGTTAATAGTAGTAGTTGAAGTGTTAAGGTAGTACTACTCATTAGTATAGTTCCTGCATAGTTACTTATTAATGATGGACCATTATTCTAAAGTGTTAAAAATTTTTTTAATTTAAACCATTTTTTAATATATATACTGTATGTATATATATGTCAGTTCAAAATACATGACTGCTGGTATACTGTTAGCAAACCTCCTGATGCCACCCACACTGCTGAGAGCAGCTTTAGATGAATGTGTTATTGTGTGCTGCAAGCTTTCCTCTCAATGGCCTCCGTCACTGCCAAGAACTGCTGTGCGAAGTCCTCTACACTACAGTATCACTGAAGAGGCTGCCTTGGGCAATGGTGACGTTGAGAAAGCAAACTTTCTCAGCATCCCGTATCTCTGCAAGGTTTAGGCACAGGTCACACTCCTAGACCACCAATGTAGACATTGCCCGATCCAGGGCCTGTGGCGTGACCTTCGTAGCCCGAAGGAAGACTTGCAGGATGGCCATTGCATGCAGTGTAGATGCTGCCAGAGGCATTGTAAGCTCTCGCTGTGAGCGATGAGGTAAACTTGCATGCCCTGGAAGGGAGCCTCGGACAATTCCTCCAGGTGGGGGTGTTTTGCGGGCATAAGTACACCACAATCTCACTCTTCATCTGTGGAACCTCCAAGGTCCCCTGTGCCGCCTCACCATCGAGGGTAGTGGGAAAGAGATATCAACTGCATCCAGCAGGACAGAACGGCATCTTTAAAAAGATCAGATTCGCTGTGAATCAGCTCTTTTTTAAAAGGGGTCCTATCATGCTTTTTCACTTTTTCACCTTTAGTTAGTGTGTAATGTTGCTGTTTGAGCATAAAAAGATTTGAAAGGTTACGCTCAAAGTCCACTCCAAAGGGAGATATTTTATTTAACAGAATTCACTTACCAAGAACTACAACGAATGACTCGTTTGGACTACAACACATTTTTTACAGGCTTTATGAAGTCACAATGTTGCTCATCTCCACCCACGGAATACGCAAAAATAAGGCTGACACTGTCCCTGTACATTAAAACCCCAACGTTTATCTGTGTGCTGCACATTTTATGGAGAACAGCTTCCAGAACCAGTACAATGCAGGCTACGCACAAAAGCTTCTCCTGAAATGGAGCAGTTCCCACTTTTGTCGGGACAATCTGTTGTTTGTAAGTATGCCTTATTAACTTGTAAGTATGCCTTATTATTTGTAGTTGTGCTTTCTATTAACAGTTCCAATTATAAGTTTTAAGTTGTTGCTACGATGTAAACAAAGGGCAAAGCTGTTTGCCTCCGCTTTCCTGGTAGCCAACATTAATGTTGATATAGTGTTTACTGTAGCGTTTGTAAGCTCTCGTTTTTGTAAGTTCGCCGCCCCTTAGGAAAATTAACCATGGTTTTGTGATCGATTACTGTTTGTATTACCATAGTTTTCTGACAAATATCATCATTAAATGGTGTATAACATTGTATCTAAAATGTATAAGTAAATTACACACAAAAGACATACCACTCAGAAACATCTAGTGAAATCCGTGCTTGCAAAGTCCGTGCATGAACTCCGTTCTGCATGATCTTCTGTTTTTTTTTAACAATCTTTTCAATCAGACTTGAATTGGTTTGAAATGTACGCCATCTTTAATATTGCCACCTGAGCAGATGAACTCGCGGTTATGGTAAGGGGCGTGACATTTCCCCAATATGCGCTAAGTGGTGCAAATCACAACACACTGGGCCAGCTAACCAATCATAGCACATTTCATATTTCGGAAGGAGGGGCTTCATCGAAACAGGAACTACATGGTGCGTTCGGGCCAGACTGGGGAGAGAGGTGCTGTAATAATGTCAAATATGTGAAAAATAATTTGTTTTTTGAACAATCAAGCATGAAAGCATTTTTTTGGTACACCCCAACAAACAAAATAAAGACTTCGTAAAAGGGCATAATAGGACCCCTTTAAAGGAAATCAAGAGAAACACACCGCTGAAATGTGTGTTTCCATGTGTTTCTGGATGTGGTCTTTACCTAGCATAGCCAGACCTTCAGACTGACGGCAGAAGGTCTGGACTCTATCGCAGCTTTTCTTGGCCAAGTACTGCACAAGAGGACGTTTGACTGACATGTAACGCAACCAATCACAGTTTGTTTTGTTCCACATCATGTTTAGGGGCGTGACAACAAATGTTGATGTCCCCACAATAACACACCGGCGTGCATCTAATAAATTATTCATTCAAGAACGGTGTGCAAGTTTACTGCAACAATGGAGCTGCAAACTTCACATACTTTTGAAAATCCAGCGTTTAGTTGATCCTGGTAAGCACTCATTGTCACAGTTGTAAACATGACTGCTTTCTTCTTCCACAAGGGGTTTTGGAGTCATGGCATTTGTTTCCAGGTAGACAGATAAAGAACGCGACACACAAGTCTCCCGGACATCCTGTATCAGACGTTCTGCCAACGGTCCGTGGGCGTGATGTCTGAGGATGAGACTAGCTCTGGCTGACAGTCACGATCGTTGCCTCACATGTCTGGGTATCATGCACACTGAGCTAGCTTTCGTGGATGAGTCATGTACCCACTGCAGGAAGATGACCATCACGGTGTTGCAATCGAGCCTCAAGTACCTCAGATGAGGTGGAGTCCACTAGTCTATACCCCAATCTAACTCCTCTTCTGAAAGGAAGAGGGCTACTTTGGTGAATAGCCAGGGTGACCAGATGATTACAATGGTAATGTTGAACGTGACTGACTGATAGGGAACGTCTCGGTTACGTATGTAACCCTCATTCCCTGATTCGTCAGATCACGCCTGACGTAACTTCTTCGTTCCCTTCTTCAGGGAATGAGGGTTACATACGTAACTGAGACAATATCTCCTGGATATTGTTGCTTTGTATGATGATTGCTCCTTCACAAACAAAGATAGCATAGTTCACTTAACATATTAAGTGTCCATAGTCCTGTTAGACTATAAATAGTATAGTAATCATAATGATAACCAATATAATATCAATCACACAAAATCGTTATCACAATCACTATCGATTACAGTCATAATCACATCACCATCACACTTATAATCGAAGATAATAATCATAATTACAATCATAATCAAGTCAGTTCAAATCTTAATTCAACACTCACCAATGTGCAGTAAAAAGTGCAGACAATGCCAGTGGCAAATATGGATCCCCAAAGATCAAATCCTGTCACTGATGGGTAAAGGATAAAAAGGATATATTTATATACATGATATTCTGCATGAATGACTCCTAAATGTAGAGCTGACTTTAATATAAATCATTAACCAGGAGGCAGGGACACACAAGGGGATGACCAAACCTCCAGGGATGACCAAATTATTCTGAAATGATTTAAATTCAGTTAACATAATCTACATTAAAATGCAAAATAAATAAACAAATAAACAAGCAAAAAAATAAAATTGAGATATACAATATTAAACTGAAATATTTGTTTAAAGTTTATTTTTATTTCAACAGAAGTACTAGGGGTATACACTCACCTAAAGGATTATTAGGAACACCATACTAATACTGTGTTTGACCCCCTTTCGCCTTCAGAACTGCCTTAATTCTACGTGGCATTGATTCAACAAGGTGCTGACAGCATTCTTTAGAAATGTTGGCCCATATTGATAGGATAGCATCTTGCAGTTGATGGAGATTTGTGGGATGCACATCCAGGGCACGAAGCTCCCGTTCCACCACATCCCAAAGATGCTCTATTGGGTTGAGATCTGGTGACTGTGGGGGCCATTTTAGTACAGTGAACTCATTGTCATGTTCAAGAAACCAATTTGAAATGATTCGAGCTTTGTGACATGGTGCATTATCCTGCTGGAAGTAGCCATCAGAGGATGGGTACATGGTGGCCATAAAGGGATGGACATGGTCAGAAACAAGGCTCAGGTAGGCCGTGGCATTTAAACGATGCCCAATTGGCACTAAGGGGCCTAAAGTGTGCCAAGGAAAACATCCCCCACACCATTCTTTCCCATTCTGACATTCAGTTTGGAGTTCAGGAGATTGTCTTGACCAGGACCACATCCCTAAATGCATTGAAGCAACTGCCATGTGATTGGTTGATTAGATAATTGCATTAATGAGAAATTGAACAGGGGCACGTTCAAGATCACAACAGTGCACAACGTTTTGCTACGGTTTCCGGGTTGAACGTCATGTTTCCTGGAAACGGCGTGCACCGGTGTGCAACGGGGTTTGAGATGCGTTTTCTCTTGTTTGGTGGGCGTGTCAGAACTGCAGTCCAATCAGCAGCAACATGTATATAAAGCACGCGGTATTAAAGTGAACTCGCACAATGGAAGTAATTTACAAATGTGTTCGATACGCAACAACTGAGCATATTAGAAGACATGTTTGTCGTAAGTATTATTGTAAAAATATAGGATATCAACATAATGATGTAGTTGTTTATATTTTTAGCTTCATTGCAAGTGTGTGACATTTGGTATAGAAATAAACAATGCATGTAAAGTGCTTTTCCTAAAAATGAGAAAGAAAATACAGGGTATTAAAACAGTATGAACTACAAATAAAGTCAGTATGTGAGGCTAAATAGATGTGCTTTTGATGTGCTTCCATTTCAGTTTCCACAAATCCCTTCACTCGATTGGGATGTTCTCTTGTGTTCTGGGCGGCAAGTGCAGTAACTGTAACATCGGGCATATTTTGTAGTATTAAACACATTTATACCGACTTCATCAGGCTCCGAAAATTCTTCACAAAGAACACAAAAAGCCTTCTCAGCTGCTGTAGTTGCAACTCTTGCGTCATCACAACAGTGCGTTCAACGCATCACCGTTTCTGTTTAAAAAAGTTCTGCAACGTTTTTTCGGCGCTGAACGCAGCCCTGGTGTTCCTAATAATCCTTTAGGTGAGTGTATGTCAGCTTAGATAGGATTTGAACAAGGGGGTAGAGGTTGGGGTGCTTGGAATAAAAAAAAAGTTGAGAACCACTAAAATAAAAAGTCACAATAAACTACAGTAAAGATGGTCCAATTTAACAAACAGAATACTTTTTACATCTTTATTAAACTGCATCAACTGTACCTACTGATCAAAATGGCAAAGTCTGTCCGGAACTGCATAAGCACATTTATATTAAGTATCTAGTGAACCATGCTTTATTGGGAATAACCTCATAAGAAAAATTTTTGTCTGTTTTTTGTTCTTTATGAAGCTTGTTATTTATAGAGATTTTTTTGCCTAAATTTCTCATGTTCCACATAAATGAATGACAGAAATTGAGAGAATTGTAGGTGATTTTCTTCTTTTAACCCTTAGGTTGTTGAAAACTCTGTAACCTCTAATGTTGGCAGTCAAAAATGACCAGCCTTTTAAATATTGCTTGTAAACTGCTCATTATGCTATATCATCGCCAAATATTGGATTCAATCTTGTTTTCTTTTAATTAGGATATGTTTCTAATTTCTTTTTTAAACTGATTGACATAGGCCTCATTGATCTAAGCTTATGCACTTAAGTTTTTGAGTGAAAAAAAATAAATAATTGTGGATGATTTTGTCATTATTCAACAAAATATGGGAAAAAAGTTGCACTGTTTATCCCACTAGTGTGCTTTAATGTTTAACGATGAAGTTTGTTTTGAAATGCTTTTATTTTGTACAAACTGGAACAAAGTGTTGTGTTCCCGGTCAAAAAATGGCTCATAAATGTCTCATTCCATATCTGTAAGTCACTACAACATTATGTCAACACAGAAATGGCGTCTCACTCGGGAGCACCAATCACCTCTAAGTTTTATAAAAATGCATTGCAAGCCAAGCCACTCCCCCGCACATAAGGGTATATAAGATGGTGGCACTAAAAGAGCAAGCACGGGCGGCGAGCGTCTTTTCAAAAATGCTTTTTCGTCCTTGTGGTCATTTCCTGTCCTCATCTGACCACCATGATTGCTGTCTCACATGTCTGGTCCGTGAGCATGCTGAGATGGCATTCATGGATGGTTCATGTTGTCACTGCGAGAGCATAACCATGTCGGCTTTGCACTTGTGACTCTGCTTCTTCGTGAATGCAAGAGTCCCCTCTGCTGAACCCTCCACCTTGTTCTGAGTGCTTGCGGTTGGATAAGTGGTTCCTGGGTGCGGCTGCGGTTCACAGCCGCGTCGTGCCCAAGTGCCTTTCTTCCCGGAAGTGCACGAGGAGGTTCAGAAGTCGTGGAAGTCACCTTTTACTGCCTGAAGCTGCTTCACAGCCTCCGACACTCTCACTACCCTCAATGGTGTGGCCGCCAGGGGTTACGTGGAGATTCCCCAAGTGGAGCGTGCAATTGTGGTGAAACCAGACACGTCTCCTGTCCAAGGCCTGTAAGACGATGGCAGCCCTAGCTGCTAAGGCTTACAGTGTTGCTAGAAAGGCAGCTTCCAGAAGTTCAAAAGCATGCGATTGCCATCCTGCAAGTCAATAAGGCAAAAGCACTCAAATAACTACAAGAGAGTAGTTCTGAGCCAGGTTTGATGCAGGCCCTCGGCCAGACAATGTCCACCTTGGTGGCCCAGGAACGCCATCCCTGGCTAAACCCTGCAGAGATGAGGATGCCGACAAAGTCCGCTTTCTTGATGCTCCCATTTCGCAAGGAGGCCTCTTCAAGGGCTTTGCCCAGCAGGTCTCGGCAGTCCAAAAGCAGACGGAGGCCATCAAGATTATCCTATCCCGGTGTGATATCACCGCCACCAGGCCGCTGCGGGCTGGCCCCCAGTCTGCTCGTCGCAGAGGGCATCCTCCTGCGTAACCTGAGATGTCACCCCGGCCGCCATGTCGTACCCCCCACAGGAAGGTGACACAGCTAATTCAGGCTGCCACTAAACCTTCTAAACGTCCATCTAAGTGGCCCTGATGTGGGTGGCCCAGAGATGGAGGGAGCTGCTCTTAACCAGGAGGTGGTGATCAGAATCTTCAGTTTTGTTTCAAAGAGTTTATTTCTGTTCCGCATAAAAGAGCAGTTTCCTTAGTCTCTGGGCCATACCTGGCATGGTTTATCAGTGAACGACGCTCTGCTTTCTCACTCCTAGCCCCACTTCTCTTGCTGCAGGCCAGGAGTTTGCATTTCGAGGATGCGCTGCTTCCTCACGCCTCCCTAGCCTGTCCCTCACTGGAACCATGGAGGCAGGATAAACCACATACACTGCCTCTACTGCATCACGCTCCAACCCCAGGAACCAATCGTCCTGCCCGGGAAAGTATGGCTGCCAACTCCGCTTCACCCTCAGACTGCACTGTCACACCCGAAGGTAGCAGCACAGATGAGTAATCTACGTCAGAAGGCATAAGCCCACCTTCCTCACATGCCTTGAATGAGAAATTAAGCTAGTTCGAGGGCTAGGCGCCAAACTCATCCAGAAACTCAAACAGGGGAACGAGTGTGCTGAGTAATGAGAGGCGCGCAGGGACTGACCAGACGACATCTCTCTAATTGTATCCCCCAGATCGCCTTCAGTGCCGGTCGCCTCCCGGTGGGGAGAATCTGAATCTGGTGAGGAGAATCGTGGCCTCTTGAAGAAGTACGAGAGTCGCAACCGCAACGTCCCAATGGGCATGCTCTTGCAGGGAAGGCATGAAGCATCCACGAAAGCTGTTTCTGTATGGGCGTGGCCTAAACAGTGCAGACAGCAATCGTACCCTTCCGAGGGAGAGAGAAAACTTTAAAAAGACGCAATCTGCCATGCAGCTCTTTTAGAGGAATTCACTTTTTTGAAAAGGAAATTGCCTCTTTTAGAACGCTGCTGATGCACCCAGGGGAGCTCTCTGCACTTATCCACTGTTTTATGCTGATGAACCAGCAGCAAATGCTTTATTCCAGAGGTGAATGGATTTGTTTCTCTTGCAGAGTAAAGAGACGCTGGCTTAGGCTCCAAAAAACAAAGCTGAAATGTGTGTGCATGCCGGCGGCCTTATACACCCGTATGTCTGTGGGCGTGGCCTGAACATTACATTGACCTTTTCTGAATATTTCAGAGGTGTTTGGGGCTCTCAAGGGTGACCCCTAGTGTCTGTATTTCAACACAATGTTGATAGTGACTAAATCAGTGTTTCTCAACCTCTCCTGCAGGGACCCCCTGACAGGCCATGTTTCTGTTTTAACCCTGAAATGGCACACCTGATTCAAGTCATTAAAGGCTTAATGAGTAGTTGACTAATTGATTAATTGAACTATTCCTACTCTAATTACTCATTAAGCCTTTAATTACTTGAATCAGGTGTGCCATTTCAGAGTTAAAACAAAAACATGGCCTGTCAGGGGGTCCCTGCAGGAGAGGTTGAGAAACACTGGACTAAATGAAAGCAATCTAAATGCACATGGCTTGTTGATCAAAACTAAACAAAAAAAAATCCGTTTCACTCTTCACAACTTCTAAACATTCTTTCATCATAAAAACCATCAGATGCAAAATGATTCATTGAATTATCAAAATTCCATAAATTCCATATTCCATAAATATCTATTACATGGACTGTTTGTATGTCTGCTAAACTGACAAATGGCCTGCCATTGTAATGAAATAGGAATCCCAATCTTACCAATCTTCCAAGTCTGGAAGCATAGTAGGCTATATGGAGTTGGCCCTGCACAATCACTACCATTTTTGAACATGGGCGAACGTCTAAATCCCTAAACAGCAACAGCAGTTTATTTTTGTTAAATGTGTTGCATGTAAACTGAAAATTCACAGTTCCCTTTCGCAGTCACTCCGAGTTACGTCGGATGACGGAGAATGGGGGTTTCGCCAGAAAGCCAATCCTCTTCGAGTATTAAAAAACGAGCCAATGGCAAAGAAATGCCATGGGTCTGCGGAATTTGCATGATGTATCTCCGCCCCACCACGTGGGTATTTAAGGAGAGACACCTGCAACAGCAGATCATGTTTTCGCTTCGGAGCCAAGAGAACCTCTTCACTTCACAGCCACAAGACCTGAGTTTACAAGTGACTCACCTCTTCGAGACGAGCGAACTCTCCAGTGTTGGTGTGACGGCGGTACCCAGCGAGTCTTCACATTGCCTGCGATCTGTGCAGTGGTCTGCCTGACTTTGTGTTTTCTCCCTGGTCGCCTCAGCATTGCAGAGTTTTTCCTCTCCTAAAAGAGCTGCACGTGGCACGTCTTTTTAAAGATGTCTCGCCCGTGTTCTTCTGGTTGCGGTCGATATTTGTCATCTTCTGATGGGCACGAGCGCTGCTTTGTGTGTCTGGGCTTTGAACGCGCTAAAGCAGCGCTCGTGGATGACTCATGTTCCTTCTGTGGGAACATGGCCATCGCAACACTAAGATTAAGACTCAATGATCTTTCAGTGAGAGTCCCCGCGTCCACCACCCGTTCTGCTTCCTCCACGAGAGGTGGTAGTTCGGCTGGGGGACAGGGTGATCTGAGGGTGACGGTGTGGAGCAATCCGACGATGCGTCCTCGGACCACGCCCCCCTCCGCTGTGTTGCAACCCGCGAGTGCCGCGGTGACTCAGGCGGGTCCTTCTTCGGAAGCCCCGCGTGTTTCATTCGGCGCTCCAGAGGATGACACGATGTCGATCGCGGCATCACAAGGTGGGCTCGAGTCTTCGGGAAGTGAGGATGCGGCTGCGTTGCCTCCTTCGGGAGTCCCAGCGTTGCCCGTGTCGGATCCCGAGATGACAGCCATGCTGTCCCGGGCAGCCATGAGCATCGGGCTAGAGTGGAACCCTCCGCCCTGCCCCGAGCGCTCACGGCTGGACGATTGGTTTTTGGGTGCGGCTGCCGCCTCACGGCCTCAGCCAACCCCAATTCCTTTCTTCCCGGAGCTGCATGAGGAGCTGTCGAGATCATGGAAGGCTCCTTTGACCTCCCGTGAACGCTCGTCAGCTTTCTCCGCCTTTCCTCCCCTCGATGGCGCAGCTGTCCATGGGTACACTGGGATTCCCCCGGTGGAGCGCTCTGTTGCGATGCAACTGTGTCCTCAGAGCGCATCCTCTCGTGGTAATCCTAAGCACCCGTCCAAGGCCTGTAGATTCTCGTCATCTATGGTGGCGAGGTCTCACAGAGCTGCAGGACAGGCGGCTGCCGCCTTGCATGCGATGAGCACCTTACAGGTCTACCAGGCCCAGCTGCTCAGAGACATGCACGAGGGCAGGACTGACCCAGGGACGTTCGACGAACTGCGTGCCGCCACTGACATCGCTCTCCGGGCGACGAAGGTGGCCTCACGCTCCCTGGGTCAGGTGATGGCCACTAATGTGGTCCAGGAGCGTCACCTCTGGCTGAACCTGGCCGATAAG
Organism: Rhinichthys klamathensis goyatoka; assembly: GCF_029890125.1. Lineage (NCBI taxonomy): Eukaryota > Metazoa > Chordata > Actinopteri > Cypriniformes > Leuciscidae > Rhinichthys > Rhinichthys klamathensis. The sequence goes on from NW_026606582.1 coordinate 988,187, forward strand.
CGGGACGTTGAGCGGACTCGTCTGCTCGACGCCCCCATATCCCAGGCCGGCCTCTTCGGCGGAGCGGTTGAAGACTTCGCCCAGCAGTTTTCAACCGCACAGAAGCAGTCTGAGGCGATCAAACATATTCTGCCCCGACGGCCAGCTGCTGCCTCCACCCAGCCGTCGGCACAGACGCCTCAGCCTGCTCGCCGCCGAGGGCGCCCTCCTGCAGCTCCCGCCCCTCCCGCACGGCCCCAGCAGCAGCCTTCACCCGGGCCGCGTCGTGGAGGAAGCCGCAGGAAGGCGCCCCAGCCCCCTTAGGCCCTGCGCCCCGCTAAACGCCAGGCCAAGCGGCGTTCCTGAGACGGGCTGCTCAGTGATGGTGTCGGTTTTTTCCCAGGAGGCGGTTGCAGGCCCCCTCCTTCCCCCGGTGGAGGGCCGGGGGAGAATCTTTTGTTCTCCACTCCCCGCTGCTCACCCACGGGTGGGCAGCACCCTAATGTGGTTAAAGAAAGAACCGAAATGTCCATCACTGAGCATACAGAGCCGGATGACAGTGTGCGACGCCCCCGTGCCTCGCCACTCTCGTCCTGCTCTGTCTCTGAGGGCGAGGATGACAGTGCGTGCCGTCCCCGGGCCACACCACTCTCATCCCCCTCTATCGCCAGACCCCTGGCAGAGCAGACCCCCGCGGAACGCTGGTCCTTCCCGGGTCTCCTCTGTCAGGGCGCGGAGCTTGGCTGTGCACACGCTCAGGGCCGCTATGCCACCCTTGCCTGTGCCGGTCACTCCGCTTCGCTGCCCCTCCGGGGGGACGTCTGTGGCTCGGATGATTCCGCTGGATCAGTTTTTGGGGGCTTGGTTAGAGCTCCCCAATCTGTCCCGTTGGGTCGCCCGAACTATCAGGCTCGGCTATGCGATTCAGTTCGCACGGTCTCCTCTCCGATTCAGGGGAGTCCGCTTTACTATGGTCGGTGGCAATGCCCCGGTCATGAGAGCGGAGGTTGCTACCCTGCTGGCGAAGGGTGAAATCGAGGCTGTCCCTCCAGCCGAGATGAGGTCAGGGTTCTACAGCCCCTACTTCATTGTCCCCAAGAAAACCGGTGGGTTACGGCCAATCCTGGACTTGCGCGTCTTGAACCGCTCCCTTCACAGGCTGCCGTTCAAGATGCTCACGGCCAAACGCATTTTCGAATGCGTGCGGCCACAGGATTGGTTTGCAGCGATAGACCTGAAGGACGCCTACTTTCATGTCTCCATTTTACCTCGACACAGACCGTTTGTTCGGTTTGCTTTCGAGGGGCAGGCATACCAGTACGCGGTTCTCCCATTCGGGTTGGCTCTGTCTCCTCGCGTCTTTACGAAGGTCGTCGAGGCAGCCCTTGTTCGCATCCTGAATTATCTCGACGACTGGCTAATATTAGCTCACTCTCGAATTCAGGTTTGCGAACACAGAGACCTTGTGCTCCGGCACCTAGCCCGTCTGGGCCTTCGGGTCAACTGGGAGAAGAGCAAACTTTGCCCCGTGCAGAGGATCTCTTTTCTCGGTATGGAGATAGACTCGGTCGCCATGTCCGCGCAGCTTACGAGCGAGCGTGCACACTCACTGCTGACTTGTCTTCGACAGTTCGAGGGCAAGAATGCGGTCCCACTGAAACTTTTTCAGAGGCTCCTGGGGCATATGGCATCCGCAGCCGCGGTAACGCCACTCGGATTGCTTCATATGAGACCGCTTCAGCTGTGGCTTCGCAATCGAGTCCCGAGGTGGGCATGGCATCGCGGTACGCTCAGAGTTCCAATAACTCCGACCTGCCGTCAGACCTTCACCCCGTGGCGGAACCTCAGCTTTCTACGGGCCGGAGTTCCCTTAGAACGAGTTTCCAGGCATGTTGTCGTCTCCACAGATGCCTCTGCCACGGGCTGGGGCGCCATGTGCAATGGACATGCAGCCGCGGGCTCCTGGACAGGACCCCAGCGCCTCATGCATGTCAATTGCCTCGAGTTGCTGGCAGTACGCCTTGCCCTGCACCGCTTCCACGCGTTGCTCCTGGGTCAACACGTACTTGTCCGCTCGGACAATACCGCGACTGTAGCGTACATCAACCGTCAGGGTGGTCTACGCTCTCGCCGTATGTCGCAACTCGCACGCCACCTCCTCTTATGGAGTCAGAAGCACCTGAGGTCCCTTCGTGCTATTTACATTCCAGGAGTGCGGAACCTTGCAGCCGACGAGCTGTCACGGCTCCGGCCAACCTCTGGCGAATGGCGACTCCATCCCCAGTCGGTCCAGCTGATTTGGGACCAGTTCGGGGACGCACAGATAGATCTGTTTGCCTCCCACGACTCATCCCATTGCGCCCTGTATTACTCCCTGTCCGAGGGCACGCTCGGCACGGATGCACTGGCGCACAGCTGGCCGCAGGGCCTACGCAAATATGCGTTTCCCCCAGTGAGCCTTCTCGCACGGACTCTGTGCAAGATCAAGGAGGACGAGGAGCAGGTCATATTGGTCGCCCCATACTGGCCCACCAAGACCTGGTTCTCCGAACTGATACTCCTCGCGACAGCACCTCCTTGGCCAATTCCTCTGAGGAAGGACCTCCTTTCTCAGAGACGGGGCACCCTATGGCACCCTCGTCCCGATCTTTGGAGACTCCACGTGTGGCTCCTGGACGGGACGAGGCAGGTTTGAGTACCCTGCCACCAGCGGTGGCGGCTACCATCACTTCCGCTAGAGCATCGTCCACGAGACATGTCTATGCGTTGAAGTGGAACCTCTTCGTTAACTGGTGCTCTTCTCGCCGAGAAGACCCCAGGAGATGCTCGATCAGCGTTGTGCTTTCCTTCCTGCAAGACGGGTTGGAGCGAAGGCTGTCTCCCTCCACCCTGAAGGTTGTATGTGGCCGCTATTGCTGCATATCACGAAGCAGTTGAAGGTAAGTCTCTTGGAAAACACGACCTGATCATCAGGTTCCTGAGAGGAGCGAGGAGACTGAATCCTCCTCGCCCTCCTCTCGTTCCCTCTTGGGACCTCTCAGTGGTCTTAAGTGCCCTGCAGAGGGCTCCCTTTGAGCCTCTGCAATCAGCTGAGCTTAAGATCCTGTCAATGAAGACAGCGCTCCTCGTTGCGTTGGCCTCCATCAAGAGAATAGGGGACCTGCACGCATTCTCCGTTGACGAAGCGTGCCTGGAGTTCGGGCCCGGTCACTCTCACGTGATCCTGAGACCCCGGCCTGGATATGTGCCCAAGGTTCCCACCACTCCCTTCCGGGACCAGGTGGTGAACCTGCAAGCGCTGCCCCGGGAGGAGGCAGACCCAGCCTTGGCACTGCTCTGTCCAGTACGCGCACTCCGTGCTTACGTAGACAGGACGCAGTGTTTCAGGACCTCAGACCAGCTCTTTGTCTGTTATGGTGGGAAGCTGAAGGGAAAGGCTCTCTCCAAACAAAGGTTGTCTCACTGGATAGTGGACGCCATTGCTTTGGCATACCAGCAGCAAGGTCGACCATGCCCCCTTGGTGTGACCGCCCACTCCACCCGGAGTGTGGCGTCCTCTTGGGCTTTAGCGCGTGGCGCCTCGCTGACAGACATCTGCAGAGCTGCAGGCTGGGCGACACCTAACACATTCGCCAGATTTTACAATCTCCGAGTGGAGCCAGTCTCCTCCCGTGTACTGTCTTTTTCAAGCTAACACGGGAACCGTTAGGTGTCTTCGCTTGCTCGCCACTCCACTCCACAGACTGGATACGTGCGATATTTACTCAGGTAGCCTTCCTCTCTGAAGCCCTGAGTTCCTCCAGCACTGTTGACGCTGGCGCCAGTGTCTATTGCCTGTGCGTCGGCTAGGTGCCTCCGTGTGCATGGTTCCTCCTCCGAGCAACCCCCACATGTGTATTTCCACTGTAAGCCTCCTTGAGCATGTGTCTTTCCCTCGGCAAGCCACCTTGCCACTCCTGGAGTTGAAAGTAGATGCCACCCTACGGGTTGGTCACTCCAGTGTTCCTCCATATGAAGCCCCCTCGGGCCATATGTGTATTCTTAAGTCCTCCCTACGGGTAGGCATGCTGCGGCATATCTCCCCTGAGATATGCTTCCCAGTGTACCTTGGTATTCCTGTGTTAAGTAGGACTCCTTCGTCCGTGCCTATATCACGACAGGGAGGTCAGACTTCGCAGGGCACTGGAGGACAGCTGTGAAGGTGGCGTGATTACACGGGGACCCCCATTCTCCGTCATCCGACGTAACTCGGAGTGACTACGAAAGGGAACGTCTCGGTTACGGATGTAACCCTCGTTCCCTGAGTAGGGAACGGAGACGTTACGTCTCCGTGCCACTTCCGCTGTACCGCTGGGTCGACGCCTGAGTTCAGTCTCGGCTCCTCAGCGAAGACATGATCTGCTGTTGCAGGTGTCTCTCCTTAAATACCCACGTGGTGGGGCGGAGATACATTATGCAAATTCCGCAGACCCATGGCATTTCTTTGCCATTGGCTCGTTTTTTAATACTCGAAGAGGATTGGCTTTCTGGCGAAACCCCCATTCTCCGTCATCCGACGTAACGTCTCCGTTCCCTACTCGGGGAACGAGGGTTACATCCGTAACCGAGACGTTTCTTGTCATGGAAGTGCAATATGAAGATATGTAAGAATGTGCGGTGTTAGGGGAAGAATACAATATGTAAAAATTAACAAGCAACAGTGAATTTCCAGTTTACATGTAACAGATTTCTACAAAAATAAATGTGCTGTATAAATAAAAAAATATTAGTTCCCACTTGATATTAGGTGTCTTTAATGACTATGTACTAACATTTAAATTAATTATTTGATACAATGCACTTATTGTGTTTTTAAATTGTATTTGCATGTATAAAAGACCTGCATGTACAGCTGTAATTAAATCTAGAATTACACTGTTGACCCTTCTCTTGCCCCTTACACCAACCTTAATGCTGGGCTCACACTATGACACTTTTTATTTTGTTGGCATTGTGGAATTTTTCTGACACATTAGGTTTTGAAGCATGAATTCAATGTTTTGGGTGAGTTACATTTTGCAGACATGCAATAGAGTTCTGATGTTCAAGCAAACAGTTGACCAATGAACTTACAGTTTAGAGAATGTTAAGACTGTTTTAAAAAATGGGCCAAAGCGATTGAGGAAAACTGTAATATAAAACCTTTAATTTGACATTGTTACAAAGTATACTTTTGTCATGAAAGTTGACTCTCATTAAGTACACTTCAGTGGAATTTTATTTTATTAATATAATTTTTTTCTTTTTTTTAAATATACTTTTAAGAATTGAAGTACACTACCAGTGCACATTCAATACAAATAAGTGCACTTCTTTTTCACATGGGAAATCCATTCACAAAACCATTCTCCTAAAGCGTCTCAAAAAAATAAAATAAATAAACAACCCGCTCAGATTCATGTGAGGTTCATGTCAAGGTATTTTATTTCTTTGTGATGAATGCAGACTAACCTTGATTCAGAGCTAAAGCAGGGGCATACACTACCACACCAGTGTACAGAATCTGAGGAGTTAACAATAGAACAATCAGCATCAAAAATTTGTCAAAAACCAAACAACAAACTACATAATATGCATTTTAAGTGTATGAACATTGAATCACACTCACCGTTTGAATTATATAAATTAGAGTGGCTGAAACCCGAACAAGCTTACCAAAACGCAATTCCAAATACTGTGAGAAAAACACAAATTACAAATCAGAACAAATAAGTGTCATGCTGGGCCTTAACTTGCATAACTACAGCTGACACAGGATTTATTACTAAAAGTCATGACCTCCAAAAGCCTAGCAACATCTGGCCAACATCACACCTGACAGGGATCATCCCAACTCGGTACTTCATTTCTGTCCTGTAGTAGACATTTGCTATATTTCTGATTTGAATATGGTAATATTAATATATTATGCAATAATGTGATCATATAATATTAATGTATTGTAAAAAGTAAAAATGTGCCATAAAAGTTACCATAAAAAGTATTTATTTTTCATTTGTGTAAGCCAAAGTCAGTTTGATTGACAAAACTAATAAAATATTTGACAAATTATATTTGACAAAACAAAATAAATTTTAAAGGGGTCATATAATTTTTCAAGTTGATTGTACTGAAATGTGTGTTGGCAGTGCCTGTACACAACCATCATATAATGACAAAAATCTATCCAGTGTTTTTGTTTTAATCTCCTTATATGTTTTCCCCTGCCTCAAATTGAGCCGTTCGTTTTTGTGACGTCAATAAAACGGTTGTTGATTGACAGCAGCGTTTCAACACAGCCCAGCCCTGAGCGAGCTGTCATCATAGTCCGTCATTGTTGATACGCTGGAGCAGAATGGCGTCTAAGCGATTGTGGTGTTCTGTTCTTGGGTGTAATAATGAACACAGAGTCATTTTAATGTTCCTAAATCCGAACCGCTGAAGACGCAGTGGCTGAGTTTTGTTTTCGAAGGGAATATTCCCCACGATCAACGTCAATGCTTTCATGTTTGCGCGAATCATCTCTCACCAGACTGCTTTATAAACGAGGATCAGTATAAAGCTGGTTTTGCTAAGAAGCTGGTCCTGAAAAAATCGGTACCAACTATTCATGTTCCCTCTGCACCTCCAGAAGAAGTGAGTGTAAAGTTTTATTAACCTTCATATTAATCTTTGCAAATCGCGAAAAAAAGTTTTTCATGACCATTAGTTGTAACGTCAATCTGTCAATGAACTAACGTATACATCAGTAAACACATAGCTTCGTATCTCACTTCTCTACCCTGCCAGTGGCAGTGCATACAAAAATAGATCAAAGTGACATTAACGTTACCTTAACCAACCATTGTCCAACGGTTCAAACTGATACGATTGCACAGATGTGTCCTCAGAAGCTGCGTCCCAATGTGCATACTATCCATCCTAAATAGTATGTGACATTAGTAATTGTCAGTACTATTTAGGGCAGATAGGGTGGATAGTATGCACATTGGGACGCAGCGAGAGACTCCCGCTGCCATTCTCTGTCCAAAATATACCCTCAACTGTTGTCAAGGCAACACTCCACGTGTCACGGTGTGGGTTTTGTGTTTTGTTGGCCGCCCGAGAGGTCTTCGCCGCCGTGGCTGCCCGAGGGGTCTTCACCGCTATGGCCGCCCGAGGGGTCTTCACCGCCGTGGCCGCCCGAGAGGTCTTCACCGCCGTGGCCGCCCGAGAGGTCTTCACCGCCGTGGCCGCCCGAGGGGTCTTCTCCGCCCAGGTCGCCTGCGCGTCCTGCTCCGCCTTGGTCGTCTGCGCGCCTTTGCAATGCCCTGGTCCCATTCCCCTGCACAGACTTGGCCCTCCTTCCCTCCCCCAAGACCACCTCCGCATCACCACCCTCCGGAACTTGTGTATTTTTGTTTTAAGGGGCGTCGGGAGCCACCCATGGGGGGGGGGGGGGGGGCTATGTCACGGTGTGGGTTTTGTGTTTTGTTCCTTGTTCTTGTCTGTCATGTGATTCCCTGTTTGTCATGTTATCCTGCCATGTGTCTTGTTTCATGTTCAGCTGTTCCCCGTTTTGTTGATTAGTCTCCCCATGTGTTTCTGATTAACCACGCCCCCTTGTTATCTTGTTTAGCTTGTTTGTCTGTGTATTTAAACCCCTGTGTTTCAGTTGTTGGCTGTCGGTTGTTGTTTGATGTTGCGAGGTTCCTAGTTCCGTGTACCTTGTTCTGTATTTACCCTGGATTACACGTTTGTTGGATCATTAAAGTGCTTGCGATTGGATTCACTCTCTGCTTCATTCCTGCCTGATCGTAACAGAACAACCGACCGCAAATGAATCCAGCAGCACGGATCTCGCCAGATCTTCCCAGCATGAGCCGGGAGTTCGCTGGAGAAACCGCAGCCTTAGCCCTAAGGAGCCTTGATCTGTTCCAGTATACCTGGGGGTTTGCCCCCCTCGCTGCCTCCTGCTCTCTCGGAGATGAGGCGATCAAGCTGTGTTACCGGCTAGGGGCTAAGGAGGTCGACCCGAGGGAGCTCCCCGATCTCTCGGGTCTGGACTGGAGAGAGGCACTCTCCAGATGCCTGGAGAGTTTCCTCCCGTGGTATGCCAGGTCATCACCTGATCTCCGCATCCAGCCAGAGACCGTCCAGCCAGAGACCGTCCAGCCAGAGATTCACGTCCAGCCAGAGACCGTCCAGCCAGAGCTTCACGTCAGCCGCGTCCAGCCAGAGCTTCACGTCAGCCACGTCCAGCCAGAGCTTCACGTCAGCCACGTCCAGCCAGAGCTTCACGTCAGCCACGTCCAGCCAGAGCTTCACGTCAGCCACGTCCAGCTAGAGCTTCACGTCAGCCACGTCCAGCCAGAGCTTCACGTCAGCCATGTCCAGCCAGAGCTTCACGTCAGCCACGTCCAGCCAGAGCTTCACGTCAGCCACGTCCAGCCAGAGCTTCACGTCAGCCACGTCCAGCCAGAGCTTCACGTCAGTCACGTCACTTCTGCCGATCCAGAGACTGAGCTTCACGTCACTTCTGCCGATCCAGAGACTGAGCTTCACGTCACTTCTGCCGATCCAGAGACTGAGCTTCACGTCACTTCTGCCGATCCAGAGACTGAGCTTCACGTCACTTCTGCCGATCCAGAGACTGAGCTTCACGTCACTTCTGCCGATCCAGAGACTGAGCTTCACGTCACTTCTGCCGATCCAGAGACTGAGCTTCACGTCCCTTCTGCCGATCCAGAGACTGAGCTTCACGTCACTTCTGCCGATCCTGATCCTGATCCTGAGCCTGATCCTGAGCCTGATCCTGAGCCTGATCCTCTTCCTCTTTTTGAGCCTGTGTCTTCAGACAAGATGGCCGACTCCACGCCTGCCAAGCAAGAGGCTGTGGTTCACGTCACGCCTGCCGAGCAAGAGGTTGTTCACGTCACGTCTGCACAACCAGAGGCTGTCCACGTCACGTCTGCCCAGCCAGAGACTGTTCACGTCACGTCTGCCCAGCCAGAGACTGTTCACGTCACGTCTGCCCAGCCAGAGACTGTTCACGTCACGTCTGCCCAGCCAGAGACTGTTCACGTCACGTCTGCCCAGCCAGAGACTGTTCACGTCACGTCTGCCCAGCCAGAGACTGTTCACGTCACGTCTGCCCAGCCAGAGACTGTCCACGTCACGTCTGCCCAGCCAGAGACTGTTCACGTCACGTCTGCCCAGCCAGAGACTGTTCACGTCACGTCTGCCCAGCCAGTGACTGGTCACGCCACGTGTGCGCCGCCTGAACCCTCAGTGACCGCAACACTGGCCATTATGGCCACAGCCATGTGGTGTGTGTG